>NC_136289.1:2348835-2517231 GCF_964198595.1 Lampetra fluviatilis
TGAGGCCACGCGGGCAAGTGTGGAGAGGGGGGGGCGCCGACGGCCATCGGGAGCCAACCCCGAAGATAAGAGGAAGCTGCGGAGTGGTGTGCAGCTGGGGAGGAGACAGCCAGGAGGGCTGCGTGTTAGAGGCAGCGGTGTGGCTGCCAGGAGGAGCTGCGGAGAGAGAGAGAGGGGGCAGCTTGTAGAGGCAGCGGTGTGGCTGCCAGGAGGAGCTGCGGAGAGAGAGAGAGAGCAAGAAGCTGTGAGAGCTGCGGAGGGAGAAGAGCAGCAGCGAGTACAGCCAAGGGGGGCTGTGTGGGAGAAACAGCAGCGGAGCTGCTGTTGTGGATCGGGCCGACATTGGAGTCAGCACCGTGGAGAAGCTACAGAGTAAAGACAGCCGTGTGGGTGTACAGCACGAACCGAATAATAAAGGACACTGAGCCAGACATCGTGGTCCAGTCGTTTATTACACTGGTGTCGGAAGTGCAACGGCATGTCGAAACAAGTGAGGAAGAAAGTTAACCCGGCGCCTGCATCGGCTTCTTCGTCCGACGACGACGAACTCCCTCCAACCACGGATCCTGTTGGGGTGGTGGAGGAGAGCCCGGCTGAGGCGACCACGGGAACGGGAGTGGAGGATGTTGGCGCGGTGGCGGGTCCGTCGACATCATCAGACGCGGATCAACGATGGCAAGCGATGGCGGTACAACTGGAGGCACTTAAGGACGTCCTGGCGCATCTATGCCATCTCGTCGCGCCAGGGACGATGGATGATGCAAGTGGTGCTCCGCGGGCCGCCACGTTGCCTGTCCTGCCGCCGCCATTGCCCACGCGGCAAGAGGCCGCCATTTTGCGCGCTCCGTGGCGCCAAACCGCCATCTTGGCCACGCCGCGGGCCGACGCCATTTTGAATTTGCCATCACAACCACCACCATTGGAAGACGGCGGGAAGAGGAGTCGGAGTCGCCACCTTACAACGGTTAAAGAATTTTCCGTCGGTGGGGACTGGAGCGCGTTCGCCTGCCGCTTCTTGGCGGCGGTACGCACAGCAAGATGGACCGATGCGGAGGCTTTGGAGGTGTTGCCGACTCTCCTGGACGACGAATCTGTCCGATTCTTCCGTTCCATAGCGACCGATAAGAAGGCAACTTTATGTGGTGTTTTTCAAGAAATGGCCGATGCTTATGAGCCACCAGATGATGCGCATCGGCGATTCGCTCAACGACAACGAGCACCAGAGGAGTCGCCCGTGGCGTTCAGGGGTGCGGTGCTGGAGCTGGCCATGGCAGCTTATCCTGAGACGCCACAGGACCTGCTTGAGCCTCTCATATTAGGAAAAATGTTGGAGCTGTCTCGGGATCTAGGGATCCCCATGCCTGTGTGTGGGCATGAGAAGCTAACTTCCCGGATGGCTGCTAAGTGTCTCGATGCGCAATTCAACCTCCGTCGCTGGAAACAAGTGACGGCGTGGACGGGGGGGCCCGTCAAAGAAGGGGAGGCGCTGGGGTGGAACCCTGCGCAGGCCGTCTATGTTCCGGATGACCGGGGCCCTCAACAACTGACGGCCGCCTCCGCTCCATGGACGGGACGCGGCGGGCCGAGACCGCGCGCGGTGCTACCAGAACGGGGCCGTCAGGAGGCGAGGCCTGCGCTTCGGCACAACGAGGCCGAATGTTTCCGCTGCGGGCGTAGGGGCCACTACGCCAGAGACTGCTGGGCCCGCTTCCCGGCTCCGCCGCAGCAGGAGGCCTCGGCACCGGTCAAGTCGGCTAAAGATCCTCCGAAACAGGCATGTCGGCACGCACCAGACACTCGGCAAGGCTTTCCACCTCACCCACCACCTGTGTTGCGCGATCCTATTGTTGTTGTTAAAGAAAGGCCATCGACGGGGCCTTTTCATTCAGTTACGCAGTGGCGCAAATTGGCACGGAGAGTTGTCGCGGCCGCTACGGGTTCGTCCACTGTACCGGGGTCCATACAAGGGGTGGACGTGCGCATTTTGGTTGACTCGGGGGCGTCTGCGACTATTATATCGGATGTCATTTTCCATCTGTTGGGCATTCCGTCGGGGGCTGTGCGTCCGGTTTATGGGTCGTGCGTCGCTGCGAACGGGGGTAGCATGGGTATCGTGGGTCAGGTGGATGCTAAGATATCTATTGGGGATGTGTCGGCCTCGGGTGTTGTGTTGATATCGAGATCTTTGGCGGTTCCTTGTTTGTTAGGCACCGATTTTTTGGCTAAGATGCCCATTTTGATCAAAATCAATGAGAATTGTATTGAACTGCCGGGGGGCCGTCAAATCTCGTTTCTGCCGTCGCCCTGGGGGCGACCTGCTTCGGCCGTACAAGTGCAGGCGCTGTCCGTCGCATCTGTGGACATCCCACCTGGTACACAGATGCTCATACCCTTGCGGTATCGGAAGCCCCTGCCTGATCGGCTAGGAGCAGTAGGGGTCTTGTTGTCACCGTCCGCCACGATAACAACCGGGTTGGCGTTAGTGGGGGCACAGACCATCGTCCGGCCGGATCAATTACCGTTTTTACAGGTGCTTAATGCGGGGGGAGAAAACGTCCGTGTCCCGGCCGGTACGGTTGTGGCACATGCCACTACGGCGTTTGCGACCCATGATTGTCCACATAGCCGGGGAGTTGTTGCTGGGGTTTCCGAGCCAAGGAGTTCGGATGATCGTTGGGTTGCTCATTTATGTGACGAAAATTCTTCCCTGTCCATGGAGCAACGTGGTGCGCTGCGTAAATTGTTGTTGACATATTCCGATGTGTTCAGCTCCGATGATTTGGATTTGGGCCGCACTTCCTTGCTTTACCATCACATTGAGACGGGCGATGCTGCCCCTATTCGATTAAATTCGCATCGGATGAGTCCTGCGGAGCGAGAACACGTACGGGGGGCAGTGGAAGACATGTTGGCTGCGGACATTATATCGCCATCTAACAGCCCATGGGGCGCTCCAGTCGTCTTGGTTAAGAAGAAGGATGGCAAATTGCGATTTTGTGTTGATTTCCGCAAATTGAATAAGATATCGGTGGCAGATGCGTACCCCCTGCCGCGTATGGATGACTCCCTCGACGCATTGTCGGGGGCTAAGTTCTTTTCCACACTGGACCTCTCTTCGGGATTTTGGCAGCTTCCCCTTGACGAGTCCTCACGGGAGAAAACCGCATTCCGTACGCCGCAGGGGTTATTTCAATTCAACTGTCTCCCGATGGGATTGAATGCGGCCCCTGCTACATTTCAAAGATTGATGGAGCTCGTTTTGACGGGGTTGCAGTGGGAGACATGTCTTATATATTTGGACGATATCATTGTCTTCAGCCGCACATTTGATGAGCATTTGACGCGGCTGGAGACAGTGTTCACGAGGATGCGTTCTGCCAAATTGAAATTCAAACCAAAGAAATGTCACCTACTGCAACGGTCCGTCCGCTATTTGGGGCACATTGTGAGCGCTGAGGGAGTGTCCACGGATCCGGAAAAGACGGCGTGCGTCCGGGATTGGCCGACTCCGGCCACCGTGGGGGATGTTCGGCGGTTTTTGGGATTTGCCTCGTATTACCGAAGATTCGTGCCGGGTTTTGCGACGATTGCGAGGCCTTTGCATCTCCTTACGGGTAAAGGACGGAAGTTTGTTTGGGGACAGCCGGAGGAGGCGGCCTTTTGGAGTCTGCGTGATCTATTGGCCACGGCCCCAACATTGGATTATCCCGATTTCGATCACCCATTCATTCTTGATACGGACGCGAGTGACACAGGTATTGGGGCGGTGTTATCACAGTCTAAAGGGGGTGTAGAGCGTGTCGTGGCGTATGGTAGCCGAGTCTTGTCTCCTGCGGAAACCCGCTACTGTGTCACTCGCAGAGAACTATTGGCGGTTGTTTTTTTCCTACGGCAATTTCGACCATACCTTTATGGTCGTTCTTTTATTGTGCGTACGGATCATGCGGCCTTGCAATATGCCCTTAAAATTGACCAGCCATCCGGACAGTTGGCACGTTGGTTGGACACGCTACAGGAATTTTCCTTCCAAATTCAACATCGGAAGGGAGTGCGCCATGCGAACGCTGACGCACTTTCCAGATTACCGCGGCGCGCCCCTTGTAAATGTGAGTCGGGGACGCATAGGTGTTCGCCGATTCCAAACCCCCCTCAGCCGCTCACGTTGGCCGTCGAGAAGTCGGACACTCCGATGGAACCGGGACCGGCTGACGGGGTTTTGAATCTGCCGCGGTCTGTCTGGATCCGGGAACAGATGATGGATGAGTCATTGGTGTCCTTGCGGAAGCGGTCTGCTAAGGACAATGGGAGTCCGAGTACGGCTGTGGGGCCGCAAACCGCTCTCCGAGATGGTCTGCTTATGTGGCGGGAGGGGTTCCAGGAACGTTGGCGCCTGGTGGTACCAACGTCCTTGCGGTTCGAGTTGATTAGAACCCTCCATTGTGACACTCTCTTACATTTAGGGGTGCAGAAGACCTTGTTGACGTTGCAACGTCATTATTTTTGGCACGGCATGGCGACAGATGTCGTAGGGCACGTGCGCGCGTGCCCTGCGTGTGCACAACGTAAGCCGCCGAAACATCCTTACGTGCCGCCTCTCCAGTCGATTCAGGTGTCTCGAGTCAATGAATTGGTGGCGCTGGACATATTGGGACCTTTTCCACCATCGGCGAGGGGTAATAAATATTTGCTGGTAGGGGTTGAGTACCTCTCCCGTTGGCCGATGGCCTGGCCGTTGCCCGATCAGTCGGCCGCGGCCATTACCGACGCCTTTTTGTTTGGGTATATTATGGATAAGGGGGCGCCTGAGAGACTCCTCACGGACCAGGGCAGGAATTTCTCTTCTAAATTATTGGCGGAAGTGTGCGCGGGCCTTGGGACTAAGAAAGTACGGACATCCCCATACCATCCGCAGACGGATGGTATGGTTGAACGGCTGAACAGGACATTGTCTGCCATGCTTTGCCATACCGTGAGTGAACAACAATCAGATTGGGATCTGCACATCCCCGGGGTGCTTTCGGCGTACAGGATGACGCCTCATGCGGCTACAGGATATTCGCCGTTTTACCTTATGTATGGTCGGGAAAACGTGCCGCCGGTGGATGTGCAATTGGGAACTGGGGTGAAGGGACCTCGTAAACCACTTCCTGAATACATTCAGGACACGGTTCGCCGAGTCACGGAGGCGCGGGAGAATGCCCGTGTGGCTACGGCCAAAGCCCAGGCCCGGAACGAGCGATATGCGCGACGGTCTGAGGGGGAGTGCCCTTGGAAGGTTGGGGACCTAGCCTGGCTTCATTGTCCACAGGTACGTCCGGGGACCTCGCCGAAATTGCACAAACCCTGGCATGGTCCCGTACGCCTCATTGCGGTTCCCAACCCACAGTCAGCACGCGTCCAGATAGGGTCTCGTCGCTGGGTTGTGCATACGTCGCGCTTGAAACCATATGTTGCTCCCTTACATGATGCGTCATCCCCCAATGTTTCCTTGCCGGGGTCTGTTGCTGCTGACTCTCCCCTGCCTGCGTCCATTGATCTCGCTAGAGCGCCTGTCGTACCTGTTCCAGACAGGCCGGCCGTGACATTGCGGGGGACGAGGGGCCCTGCTCGGAGGACGCCTGCCAGGTCTGCGGGACCTTCGAGCCCTGCAGCTCTTCCGACCCAGCTGCGGGCACGGTCACAGGACAAGCCCAAGACTAACTCTTTAGGGACACGGGACGTCGGTGGACTTCCAGCTGCGACAGGGGGATTACCCCCTGTCATTCCTCGACTTTCATCGCGTTCCCGTTCTGCGAGTGGGCCGCCGACCGTCCGGGACGGGCCGGCGACCCGCACACGTTCCAAATCGCTTACGATTCGTTGATTGTTGCTGTCTTGTTATTTTTTTTCTTACAGTTGTATTTATTGCATGCTTTTGTACGTTCGTTGATGTTAATTGCGTTGTTGTTGTTCTTGCTGTTACATTATATGCTTAGTGTCCTTTAGGGGGGGAAGCTCGGTTCGCCGCATTACGATTTGCTATTGGTCAGCCGAGGTCGGCTGGGATTTTTCTACGGGGGAGGGTGGTGTAATGCGGGCGTAAGCGACCTTCCGGAGGTGACGTCACGGGGGGTGGAGTCATGTGACGTGGGGGGAAGGTTCGGGTCCTTAAGCGGGTAAACTGGAAGGGGAGTCAGTCGGGGTGCGAGCGGAAAAGAGTGAGGCCACGCGGGCAAGTGTGGAGAGGGGGGGGCGCCGACGGCCATCGGGAGCCAACCCCGAAGATAAGAGGAAGCTGCGGAGTGGTGTGCAGCTGGGGAGGAGACAGCCAGGAGGGCTGCGTGTTAGAGGCAGCGGTGTGGCTGCCAGGAGGAGCTGCGGAGAGAGAGAGAGGGGGCAGCTTGTAGAGGCAGCGGTGTGGCTGCCAGGAGGAGCTGCGGAGAGAGAGAGAGAGCAAGAAGCTGTGAGAGCTGCGGAGGGAGAAGAGCAGCAGCGAGTACAGCCAAGGGGGGCTGTGTGGGAGAAACAGCAGCGGAGCTGCTGTTGTGGATCGGGCCGACATTGGAGTCAGCACCGTGGAGAAGCTACAGAGTAAAGACAGCCGTGTGGGTGTACAGCACGAACCGAATAATAAAGGACACTGAGCCAGACATCGTGGTCCAGTCGTTTATTACATATTTATGGGAAATGCGTAGGAGGTGGGCGGGGGGTTTCAAAGTCATATTATGCCCGTGCATTATGCAGGATTAGCAGCATCAAAGGGAGGGGATGGGGGTAGCATTAACAAAGGGAAGGAATGTTAATAGTATGTAGCTGCAGTTACTAAACAACCACGTAAAAAACTAAAGTATAAACTACATAGTATCATCAGTAGACTAAATATACTTTCCAATAAGCTGAGCTATTAACAGTAAGTAATACATTACAATTCTATGTCGCAAAAAATATAATATGGTTCCAGCTAAACTTTTTTCTCTTACATCACACGGGTCTACCCCATACTATATACTACCATAGACAAACCCAACAATAAATTAGATACTGTATTACTATACACAACTCTATACCTTCGTCTATAATATTAATATTCTACCCACCCTACTGTATACCACACTGCCGTATATTCACTATACAATTACGATACTGTATATTACCTTATACATTGTATTAAACATTACAATTTTATACTATTTATACAATCTGCTATACACTATACCATTGACCGTCGCGTGAAAGACACTAAGACGAAGCAACGAAATATGTCAATGAGAGAGTGGATGGAGGGGGGGCTTGCAACGGAGCAAAGAATACATTCCCTGTGGAGAATACAAGATATATAGTCAATGCCAGTGAGTGGACTGCGGTCTGAAAGTCACCGTAAACGTGAACACAATCAGTTAAGATCCGAAATGGTTTATTACGTCCTTCCAATGATTGCTGAGCCAGAATCCATCTTCTCGGTTGAAATTGTCTCTGTGTTTGTATATGTGGATCGCCTCATGAACGAATCTCTCATGGTAGACGTTAACAAAGTCGTTATTAATCGCAGTAACAGTTCTATTTCTGATGGTCTGAAATCCGTTTTAGCTAAAGGACTAAACTTTGCAGTCACACCTAGAGACATACCAGTTAATGATATCATTGGCTCTCAAGGGCCTGGGTCACATCGCTGCAGACGTAGCAAGATCTGAAATGGCTGCAACCCTCAAAAACGCTAAGATGCCAGCTAGTAACATCAGCAAGATGAACGTTTTGAATTAGCTCAATTAAAAAAGAGGGGTGACATTGTCATCCTCTCAGCTGACAAAGGCAATGCCACTGTCATCATGGACAAAATAGAATACAACAACAAAATTCAAGAACTACTCAACGATGGCAGCTATACAAAAATAAAAAGAGACCCCACCAACAGCCTCGTCATTAAAACCAACAAAATCATTTCTGATTCAACCGCATTAATTGATCAAACCAAACAGTTCTCGTTGAAATCTTCTGCAGCCAGGCCACCAAGATTATATGGCCTTCCAAAGATACATAAAGAAGATACACCTCTTCGTCCCATTGTCTCTACTATCAACTCCCCCACCTATAAACTGTCTCGTTTTTTGTCTGAAATCCTGCGGCCTTTCACTGGAAAAACCACCTCTGCGGTACTAAACTCTACGGAATTTCCCTGTCCCCAGACGACCTGCTTGTCAGTTTTGATGTGGTTTCCTTATTCACCAAAGTTCCTGGACCTGACACCATCACAATCATTGAAGACTTGGTTCATCAAGGACTGCATACTGGGGTACCCCCCCTGGTGAGACACTGCTTAACCAATACATACTTCACCTGGAATGGAACTTTCTACAAACAAACTGAGGGCACCCCAATGGGCTCCCCCTATCTCCAGTTGTAGCCAACGTTTTCATGGAGAAATTTGAGACTAACGCCATCCAGACTGCCACTCTACGCCCGACCTTATGGAAGAGGTACGTAGATGATACTTTTGTCATCTGGCCACATGGCTGGCCTGCTCTAGACCAATTCCTCGACCACATCAATTCCATACACCCAGCCATCAGATTCACCATGGAAGTCGAAACAGATGGAAAGCTACCCTTTTCGGATGTCCTAATTAAAAGGAGACCTGATGGTTCAATGAGCCATTCTGTCTACAGGAAAGCCACCCATACGGATGCTAACCTAAAAGCGGATTCCCACCACCATCCATCCCGGAAGAACTCCCTCATCAAGACTCTATACCATAGAGCCCAATGCATCTCGGACCAGGAACACATTGCCAGTGAACTCAAATACGTACGCCAAGCTCTTAAGGCTAATGGTTATTCCGACTACACAATCCGCAAAGCCATCACTCCAACCATCAAGAAGGATCCTGTTGAGGAGCCTTTCAAAACCATCACCTTACCCTACATTGCTGGGGTCACAAAAAAGATCTCCAAAATCCTGATTAAACACAAGATCCAGGTCCGATTCAACACAGTACATAAAATCTGTGATCTGGTCCCGTCTGTAAAAGATGTGGTTCCAGACATACAGTACCCTGGCATCTAGAAACTAAGTTGCCTCTGTGGTAGCAGTTACATTGGAGAAACCAAACGAGATGTCTCGGACCACATCCGTGAACATAAAGCAGACCTGAAACACGGTAGGACAAACACCTCAGCTGTGGCAGATCACTGTTACAATTCAATGGACTCACATGACATTGACTTCTCCAAGACAGAGGTTATCTGCAAGCCATCTGGCTACCATGAGAGATTCGTTCATGAGGCGATCCACATATACAAACACAGAGACAATTTCAACCGAGAAGATAGATTCTGGCTCAGCAATCATTGGAAGGACGTAATAAACCATTTCGGATCTTAACTGATTGTGTTCACGTTCACGGTGACTTTCAAACCACAGCCCACTCACTGGCATTGACTATATATCTTGTATTCTCCACAGGGAATGGATTCTTTGCACCGTTGCAAGTCCCCCTATCCACTCTCTCATTGACAAATTTCGTTGCTTCCTCTTAGTGTCTTTCACGCGACGGTCAATGGTATAGTGTATAGCAGATTGTATAAATAGTATAAAATTGTAATGTTTAATACAATGTATAAGGTAATATACAGTATCGTAATTGTATAGTGAATATACAGCAGTGTGGTATACAGTAGGGTGGGTAGAATAATACTTAGGATAATATTGTAATGCGGGCGTAAGCGACCTTCCGGATGTGACGTCACGGGGGGTGGAGCCATGTGACGTGGGTGGAAGGTTCGGGTCCTTAAGCGGGTAAACCGGAAGGGGAAGTCAGTCGGGGTGTGAGCGGAAAAGAGTGAGGCCACGCGGGCGAGTGAGAAGAGGGGGGGCACCGACGGCCATCGGGAGCCAACCCCGAAGACAGGAGGAAGCTACGGAGTGGTGTGCAGCTGCGGAGAAGACAGCCAGAAGGGCTGCGTGTTAGAGGCAGCGGTGTGGCTGCCAGGTGTGGCGGGAGAGAAGAGGGAGAGACAGCACGAGGCTGTCAGAGCTGCAGAGAGGACGAAGGAGAGAGGAGTTGCAGCGAGTACAGCCAAGGGGGGCTGTGTGAGAGTAACAGCAGCGGGGCTGCTGTTGTGGACCGGGCCGACATCGGAGTCAGCACCGTGGAGAAGCTACAGAGTAGAGACAGCCGTGTGGGAATACAGTACGAACCGAATAAAGGACACTGAGCCAGACATCGTGGTCCAGTCGTTTATTACACTGGTGTCAGAAGTGCAACGGCATGTCGAAACAAGTGAGGAAGAAAGTTAATCCGGCGCCTGCATCGGCTTCTTCGTCCGACGACGACGAACTCCCTCCAACCACGGATTCTGCTGGGGTGGTGGAGGAGAGCCCTGCTGAGGCGAGCACGGGGACGGGAGTGGAGGATGTCGGCGCGGTGGCGGGTCCGTCGACATCATCGGACGCTGATCAAAGATGGCAAGAGATGGCGGTACAACTGGAGGCACTAAAGGACGTCCTGACGCATTTATGCCATCTCGTCGCGCCAGGTACGATGGAGGACGCAGTTGGTGCTCCGCAGGCCGCCACGTTGCCTGCCCTGCCGCCGCCATTGGCCACGCGGCAAGAAGCCGCCATCTTGCGCGCTCCGCGGCGCCAAACCGCCATCTTGGCCACGCCGTGGGCCGACGCCATTTTGAATTTGCCACCACAACCACCACCATTGGAAGACGGCGGGAAGAGGAGTCGGAGTCGCCACCTTACCACAGTTAAAGAATTTTCCGTCGGTGGGGACTGGAGCGCTTTCGCCTGCCGCTTCTTGGCGGCGGTACGCACAGCAAGATGGACCGATGCTGAGGCTTTGGAGGTGTTGCCGACTCTCCTGGATGACGAATATGTCCGATTTTTCCGTTCCATAACGACCGATAAGAAGGCAACTTTACGTGGTGTTTTTCAAGAAATGGCCGACGCTTATGAGCCACCAGATGATGCGCATCGGCGATTCGCTCAATGACAACGAGCACCAGAGGAGTCGCCCGTGGCGTTCAGGGGTGCGGTGCTGGAGCTGGCCATGGCAGCTTATCCTGAGACGCCACAGGACCTGCTCGAGCCTCTCATATTAGGGAAAATGTTGGAGCTGTCTCGGGATCTAGGGATCCCCATGCCTGTGTGTGGGCATGAGAAACTAACTTCCCGGACGGCTGCTAAGTGTCTCGTTCCGCAATTCAATCTCCGTCGCTGGAAACAAGTGACGGCGTGGATGGGGGGGCCCGTCAAAGAAGGGGATGCGCTGGGGTGGAACCCTGCGCAGGCTGTCTACGTTCCGGATGACCGGGGCCCTCAACAGCTGACGGCCGCCTCCGCTCCATGGACGGGACGCGGCGGGCCGAGGCCGCGCGCTGCGCTACCGGAACGGGGCCATCGGGAGGCAAGGCCTGCGTTTCAGCGCAACGATGCCGAATGTTTCCGCTGCGGGCGTAGGGGCCACTACGCCAGAGACTGCTGGGCCCGCTTGCCGGCTCCGCCGCAGCAGGAGGCCTCGGTACCGGACAAGCCGACTAAAGATCCTCCGAAACAGGCATGTCGGCACGCACCAGACACCCGGCAAGGCTTTACACCTCACCCATCACCTTCGTTGCGCGATCCTAATGTTGTTGTTAAAGAAAGCCCTTCGACGGGGCCTTGTCGCTCGGTCACGCAGTGGCGCAAGTTGGCACGGAGAGTCGTCGCGGCCGCTACGGGTTCGTCCACTGTACCGGGGTCTATACAAGGGGTGGACGTACGCATTTTGGTCGACTCCGGTGCGTCTGCGACTATTATTTCGGATGTCATTTTCCATCTGTTGGGCATCCCGCCGGGGGCTGTGCGTCCGGTTTATGGGTCGTGCGTCGCTGCGAACGGGGGTAGCATGGGTATCGTGGGCCAGGTGGATGCTAAGATATCTATTGGGGATGTGTCGGCCTCGGGCGTTGTGTTAATATCGAGATCTTTGGCGGTTCCTTGTTTGTTAGGCACCGATTTTTTGGCTAAGATGCCCATTTTGATCAAAATCAATGAGAATTGTATAGAACTGCCGGGGGGCCGTCAAATCTCGTTTCTGCCGTCGCCCTGGGGGCGACCTGCTTCGGCCGTACAAGTGCAGGCGCTGTCCGTCGCATCTGTGGACATCCCACCTGGTACACAGATGCTTATACCCTTGCGGTATCGGACGCCCCTGCCTGATCGGCTAGGAGCAGTAGGGGTCTTGTTGTCACCGTCCGCCACGATAACAACCGGGTTGGCGTTAGTGGGGGCACAGACCATCGTCCGGCCCGATCAATTACCGTTTTTACAGGTGCTTAATGCGGGGGGGGAAAACGTCCGTGTTCCGGCCGGTACGGTTGTGGCACATGCCACTACGGCGTTTGCGACGCATGATTGTCCGCATAGCCGGGGAGTGGTTGCTGGGGTTTCCGAGCCAAGGGGTTCGGATAATCGTTGGGTTGCTGACTTATGTGATGGAAATTCTTCCCTGTCCATGGAGCAACGTGGTGTGCTGCGTAAATTGTTGTTGACATATTCCGATGTGTTCAGCTCCGATGATTTGGATTTGGGCCGCACTTCGTTGCTTTACCATCACATTGAGACGGGCGATGCTGCCCCTATTCGATTAAATTCGCATCGGATGAGTCCTGCGGAGCGAGAACACGTGCGGGGGGCAGTAGAAGACATGTTGGCTGCGGACATTATATCGCCATCTAACAGCCCATGGGGCGCTCCGGTCGTCTTGGTTAAGAAAAAGGATGGCAAATTGCGATTTTGTGTTGATTTCCGGAAATTAAATAAGATATCGGTGGCAGATGCGTACCCCCTGCCGCGTATGGATGACTCCCTCGACGCATTGTCGGGGGCTAAGTTCTTTTCCACACTGGACCTCTCTTCGGGATTTTGGCAGCTTCCCCTTGACGAGTCCTCACGGGAGAAAACCGCATTCCGTACGTCGCAGGGGTTATTTCAATTCAACTGTCTCCCGATGGGATTGAATGCGGCCCCTGCTACATTTCAAAGATTGATGGAGCTCGTTTTGTCGGGGTTGCAGTGGGAGACGTGTCTTATATATTTGGATGATATTATTGTCTTCAGCCGCACATTTGATGAACATTTGACGCGGCTGGAGACAGTGTTCACGAGGATGCGTTCTGCCAAATTGAAATTCAAACCAAAGAAATGTCACCTACTGCAACGGTCCGTCCGCTATTTGGGGCACATTGTGAGTGCTGAGGGGGTGTCCACGGATCCAGAAAAGACGGCGTGCGTCCGGGATTGGCCGACTCCGGCCACCGTGGGGGATGTTCGGCGGTTTTTGGGATTTGCCTCGTATTACCGAAGATTTGTGCCGGGTTTTGCGACAATTGCGAGGCCCTTGCATCTCCTTACGGGTAAAGGACGGAAGTTTGTTTGGGGACAGCCGGAGGAGGCGGCCTTTCGGAGTCTGCGTGATCTATTGGCCACGGCCCCAACATTGGATTATCCCGATTTCGATCACCCATTCATTCTTGATACGGACGCGAGTGACACGGGTATTGGGGCGGTATTATCACAGTCTAAAGGGGGTGTAGAGCGTGTCGTGGCGTATGGTAGCCGAGTCTTGTCTCCTGCGGAAACCCGCTACTGTGTCACTCGCAGAGAACTATTGGCGGTTGTTTTTTTTCCTACGGCAATTTCGACCATACCTCTACGGTCGTTCTTTTATTGTGCGTACGGATCATGCGGCCTTGCAATATGCCCTTAAAATTGACCAGCCATCCGGACAGTTGGCACGTTGGTTGGACACGCTACAGGAATTTTCCTTCCAAATTCAACATCGGAAGGGAGTGCGCCATGCGAACGCTGATGCACTTTCCAGATTACCGCGGCGCGCCCCTTGTAAATGTGCGTCGGGGACGCATAGGTGTTCGCCGATTCCAAACCCCCCTCAGCCGCTTACGTTGGCCGTCGAGAAGTCGGACACTCCGATGGAACCGGGACCGGCTGACGGGGTTTTGAATCTGCCGCGGTCTGTCTGGATCCGGGAACAGATGATGGATGAGTCGTTGGTGTCCTTGCGGAAGCGGTCTGCTAGGGACAATGGGAGTCCGAGTACGGCTGTGGGGCCGCAGACCGCTCTCCGAGATGGTCTGCTTATGTGGCGGGAGGGGTTCCAGGAACGTTGGCGCCTGGTGGTACCAACGTCCTTGCGATTCGAGTTGATTAGAACCCTCCATTGTGACACTCTCTTACATTTAGGGGTGCAGAAGACCTTGTTGACGTTGCAACGTCATTATTTTTGGCACGGCATGGCGACAGATGTCGTAGGGCACGTGCGCGCGTGCCCTGCGTGTGCACGACGTAAGCCGCCGAAACATCCTTACGTGCTGCCTCTCCAGTCGATTCAGGTGTCTCGAGTCAATGAATTGGTGGCACTGGACATATTGGGACCTTTTCCACCATCGGCGAGGGGTAATAAATATTTGCTGGTAGGGGTTGAGTACCTCTCCCGTTGGCCGATGGCCTGGCCGTTGCCCGATCAGTCGGCCGCGGCCATTACCGACGCCTTTTTGTTTGGGTATATTATGGACAATGGGGCGCCTGAGAGACTCCTCACGGACCAGGGCAGGAATTTCTCTTCCAAATTATTGGCGGAAGTGTGCGCGGGCCTTGAGACTAAGAAAGTACGGACATCCCCATACCATCCGCAGACGGATGGTATGGTTGAACGGCTGAACAGGACATTGTCTGCCATGCTTTGCCATACCGTGAGCGAACAACAATCAGATTGGGATCTGCACATCCCCGGAGTGCTTTCGGCGTACAGGATGACACCTCATGCGGCTACAGGGTATTCGCCGTTTTACCTTATGTATGGTCGGGAAAACGTGCCGCCGGTGGATGTGCAATTGGGAACTGGGGTGAAGGGACCTCGTAAACCACTTCCTGAATACATTCAGGACACGGTTCGCCGAGTCACGGAGGCGCGGGAGAATGCCCGCGTGGCTACGGCCAAAGCCCAGGCCCGGAACGAGCGGTATGCGCGACGGTCCGAGGGGGAGTGCCCCTGGAAGGTTGGGGACCTAGCCTGGCTTCATTGTCCACAGGTACGTCCGGGAACCTCTCCGAAATTGCACAAACCCTGGCATGGTCCCGTACGCCTCATTGCGGTTCCCAACCCACAGTCAGCACGCGTCCAAATTGGATCTCGTCGCTGGGTTGTGCATACGTCGCGCTTGAAACCATATGTTGCTCCCTTACATGATGCGTCATCCCCCAATGTTGCCTTGCCGGGGTCTGTTGCTGCTGACTCTCCCCTGCCTGCGTCCATTGATCTTGCTAGAGCGCCTGTCGTACCTGTTCCAGACAGGCCGGCCGTGACATTGCGGGGGACGAGGGGCCCTGCTCGGAGGACGCCTGCCAGGTCTGCGGGACCTTCGAGCCCTGCAGCCCTTCCGACCCAGCTGCAGGCACGGTCACGGGACAAGCCCAAGACTGATTCTTTAGGGACACGGGACGTTGGTGGACTTCCAGCTGCGACAGGGGGATTACCCCCTGTCATTCCTCGACTTTCATCGCCTTCCCGTTCTGCGAGTGGGCCGCCGACCGTCCGGGACGGGCCGGCGACCCGCACATGTTCCAAATCGCTTACGTTTCGTTGATTGTTGCTGTGTTGTTATCTTTTTCTTACAGTTGTATTTATTGCATGCTTTTTGTACGTTCGTTGATGTTAATTGCGTTGTTGTTGTTGTTTTTGCTGTTACATTGTATGCTTAGTGTCCTTTAGGGGGGAAGGTCGATTCGCCGCATTACGATTTGCTATTGGTCAGCCGAGGTCGGCTGGGATTTTTCTACGGGGGAGGGTGGTGTAATGCGGGTGTAAGCGACCTTCCGGATGTGACGTCACGGGGGGTGGAGCCATGTGACGTGGGTGGAAGGTTCGGGTCCTTAAGCGGGTAAACCGGAAGGGGAAGTCAGTCGGGGTGTGAGCGGAAAAGAGTGAGGCCACGCGGGCGAGTGAGAAGAGGGGGGGCACCGACGGCCATCGGGAGCCAACCCCGAAGACAGGAGGAAGCTACGGAGTGGTGTGCAGCTGCGGAGAAGACAGCCAGAAGGGCTGCGTGTTAGAGGCAGCGGTGTGGCTGCCAGGTGTGGCGGGAGAGAAGAGGGAGAGACAGCACGAGGCTGACAGAGCTGCAGAGAGGACGAAGGAGAGAGGAGTTGCAGCGAGTACAACCAAGGGGGGCTGTGTGAGAGTAACAGCAGCGGGGCTGCTGTTGTGGACCGGGCCGACATCGGAGTCAGCACCGTGGAGAAGCTACAGAGTAGAGACAGCCGTGTGGGAATACAGTACGAACCGAATAAAGGACACTGAGCCAGACATCGTGGTCCAGTCGTTTATTACAATATTATAGACGAAGGTATAGAGTGGTGTATAGTAATACAGTATATAATTTAATGTTGGGTTTGTCTATGGTAGTATATAGTATGGGGTAGACCCGTGTGATGTAAGAGAAAAAAGTTTAGCTGGAACCATATTATATTTTTGTAATGTATTACTTACTGTTAATAGCTCAGCTTATTGGAAAGTATATTTAGTATACTGATGATACTATGTAGTTTATACTTTAGTTTTTACGTGGTTGTTTAGTAATTGCAGCTACATACTATTAACATTCCTTCCCTTTGTTAATGCTACCCCCATCCCCTCCCTTTGATGCTGCTAATCCTGCATAATGCACAGGCATAATATGACTTTGAAACCCCCCGCCCACCTCCTATGCATTTTCCATAAATATGCTAAATGCCTCTTGATATGCAAATTATTTTGTCAAGGCGCTCTTCTTCCCCCCTCCAACCCAGCTTAAATATACGCTCCAAGCTTGGTGGTGTTTCATTCTTCACCTGAGGACGGCTGCTTGCGTTGTGGCCGAAATGTCGTGAAAATTATTTTATTATCTTTTATTTTTATTATTTTATTACTTCCCTTCTACGTGACTTTACCGAAAAAACCAAGAAGATGAATCCCTGCAGTCACGAAAGCTTTAAATCGAAATTTAACAGAAGTCAGTTTGAACATTTGTTAAGTATATTAAATCATCCCATGTGATTTGTTGAAATAAATATAAAATTACCCAGTGCCTCCTGACTTTTGGGCCACATTATATTTATGCGTTAAAGCATAATGTGGCCTAATTAGCTATGCTTATGTGATGTTTAAATTACCAACTTATGTAATCAATAAAGTGACCGATATTGTAAGCTAAAACATAAGTATTAATAGGAAAACTGTCACTAAAAGTAGGTTCTGCATGGTTAAAGGTGCAGCCCCGCAATATGTTGCTCACACCACGGCTAGCAGAAATGGCCTCCACTAGATGGCGCTCAATAGAGCCACGAGATAATGCACTGGCCTCCACCTTCAGGCTGCCCAGACATCTTGGACGCATGTCTGTGCACCTAACCACATCACTCCCCCAGACCTACACTGTGCTCCTCCATCAACTCAACTATCCGGCCACCAAACCTCTGTACCTACCACCATTCACCTACCCTCACCCATGCCCATTTCACCACTTCACGCATGTGCCCCATACCCTTCTGCCTCCCATCCACGTTGGACCCATCAGACACCCTCTCTCACCATCACATTCCACCTTATTCTGCCTTATCTACCCCAGCAACATCATCTCCATTCCCAGCCCCTGTCCCTCCATCAATTCCATCATCTCCCTCACTGACCGCCATCGGCTTGCTTTATAAAGCGCCTGGAAAGGGCACTATATAAATCAGAAATATAATAGAATTGCGAATAACCACGCTTACACTCCACGACACATAGCCTGCCGATTGACAGGCAGCAGTTGTCATTTAAGAAACTCGTCCATTGCCTCGACTGCCACACCAGGAGATTGAACATCGGGATCGCAAGTCGAGTGTGCTAACTATTACACCAATGCAGCATCACGTGATTCGTTTTGATTCAAATGAATATCCATTTTACTTAGCCAGAAAGAAAACCATTCATATTTTTTAATCTTTGTCTTTGTGGATAATGTAATAGGGTATTTAATGGACATTACAAAGAGGCATGCTACTTGGGAATAGCTTGCAAAGGATTCTGATTGAACCATTTCCTCTGAAAACCATCTCAGTGGCCGGTGTGCTAAGCACAAATATAGTCAACTAGAAAAAAAATCAATGAAGTCCAATTGAAATGCATTAATTTTATCCCAAGCATGACGATTCAATGTTGCATCTGTTGTCTAATGCAAAGGAAGGAAGGGTGGCAATAAAGAGCAATACATCATGTTACATAAATGGAGGTTGTTTCAGGATTATCAATGTAATTGCCATTCCGTTTACAAGTAACACATCTGGGTGTCTTGAAAGCCTGTGGCTTTTGATGAACAAAAGCTCAGTTGGTACACACACCATGAGGAAATTGACTTTGCTGCCCACAAAGTGGTTTCCTCATCTGATTTATAGAGCAGCATTACATTATGCAAATAATTTACTGGCGTGTTATTAACCCTAATGGTGTAATATAATGCTGCATTCACTGCTTGCTTTACATGGATCAATAGTAAAATGATACAATTTATATATTCTAGATTTGAAGCTTTCGTGACTGCAAGGATTCATATTCTTAGGTTTTTTCGGTAAAGTCACGTAGGTAAAAAATTAAAATTAATAAAAGTAAAATAAAAATAAAATAAAAATCACGACGTTTCGGAGGCAACACAAGCCCCCGTCTTCAGGTGGAACCGTCACAGCACGATAACTGTATCAAGTGAGAGGAATTCCAAGAACATAGTAATTGTATATATACTGGTTGAGGGTGGGAGGAGCCAAGGTAGGCCCTGAATATTATTTTTGTGAGGTTCGTGCGGCTGAAGCATGCTGTTAGGAATGAGCCTTTGTTGTGTAAACTAGGTGCGGATGATGTAAAGGTGCGTGTAAAAGGGACTGAGCCTTTTTTGTTATGTAGAGATGATGCGGCTGAAATCGCTGCCAGGAAATTAGTCTTTGTTGTGTAGAAAGGTTGACTGAGCCTATTATTATGTAGAGGTGGTGAAGCTTAAATCGCTGTCAGGAAATGAGTCTTTGTTGTGTAGAATGGTTGACTGAGCCTATTATTATGTAGAGGTGGTGCAGCTTAAATCGCTGCCAGGAAATTAGTCTTTGTTGTGTAGAATGGTCGACTGAGCCTATTATTATGTAGGGGTGGTGCGGCTGAAATCGCTGCCAGGAATGCTCCAAATATGTGTAGTTAAATCTTTTTTGCATGGTTAATAACATCTTTCCAATGATTACTAAGTTTGTACCCGTCATCACGGTTGAAATTATGTCTGTGTTTGTATATTTGGATGGCCTCGCGTACAAACCTTTGATGGTAGCCAGGAGGCTTGCAGAGCACTTTAGTCTCGAAAAAGACAATTTCATGAGAGCCCACAGCGTTGTAGCAATGATCGGCAACGGCAGAAGAATCAGTATTGTAAGTCAGGAATGACATCTTTCACAGATGGAATTCGACTTACAATACTCTGGAGTCTACAAACTGAGTTGCAGTTGTGGTGATTGCTACATTGGAGAAACGAAACGTCATATCTCTGATCGTGTCCGCGAGCACAAGTCAGATCTGAAACACGGCAAAACTGATTCTTCCCCCCAAAAAAAAGATTTAACTACACATATTTGGAGCATTCCTGGCAGCGATTTAAGCCGCACCACCCCTACATAATGGGCTCAGTCAACCATTCTACACAACAAAGACTAATTTCCTGGCAGCGATTTAAGGCACACCACCTCTACACAATAATAATTGGCTCAGTCAACCATTCTACACAAGAAAGACTCATTTCCTGACAGCGATTTAAGCCGCACCACCTCTACATAACAATAGGCTCAGTCAACCTTTCTACACAACAAAGACTAATTTCCTGGCAGCGATTTCAGTCGCATCATCTCTACATGACAAAAAAGGCTCAGTCCCTTTTACACGCACCTTTACATCATCCGCACCTAGTTTACACAACAAAGGCTCATTCCTAACAGCGTGCTTCAGCCGCACCGAACCTCACAAAAATAATATTCAGGGTCTACCTTAGATCCTCCCACCCTCAACCAGTATATATACAATTAATGTGTTCTTGGAATTTATCTCACTTGATACAGCTATCGTGCTGTGACGGTTCCACCTGAAGACGGGGGCTTGTGTTGCCTCCGATACGTCGTGATTTTTATTTTATTTTTATTTTATTAATTTTAATTTTTTACCTACGTGACTTTAACGAGAAAAAAACCTAAAAATAACAATTTATATACTTATTTCCTTCTGGCAGAATGTCATGAGATTTCGTTATATTCCTGGTAATGTGTTATTTTGGCCACACAAGCTTCCCTACATTCACATGTCCATCTCTGTACCATGTTACTGTGCAGCACTCAGCATTTGTCCTCAAAGTGCATATTTATTGTTTAGTGTATGAGTGGAGATGGAGTAGTGGTGCAGTGATTAGTGCACTCCACCATGAACGTGGCGACCTGAATTCGATTCCAGACCACGGCTAACATCAGTGGCGAGTAAGTTTTGACCTGGTCCTGGCTTCCCATCCACACATTCCCCCACCACTTACTAGCACTGACCAGGATGGTGATATATTATCACCCCATTGAACTACATGGTGTGCATGTGGATAGTCAAATGGATTAAATCCATTATACATTTGTATCAATATGTTTAATTGAAATGGATCACACAAATTAGTCACATATGTACTTATGTGTCCCTTATAATTATAATTAGAGACATGGAAAAAATCCACGCGGCTACGGGGATAACATGAACACTCCAAATATACAGGTGTTAGGGTCGGAATCGAAGCCACAACCTCCTGCATACCAGGCGAGGGAGTTAACATCTCGCCAAGGTGAAGCTCCATGGAAGGAAACAGTCACATGGCAAGATGGCCCAGAAAGCCCAAGGGACAAGAAGAGGAGGAAGCGAGGGGGAGGGGGTTTACTCTCCAACACACGGGTGTGTTGAAGTAGTAACTAACTGGCATGTTTTGTTGACGTGACAAACCTTACTCATTGGCTGTGTCGGGTAGTGGCGGGTTTTGACACATTTATATTTATGTAATCTAACCGCAAAACAAACCTTTATTATGGATCATTTGGCCTCAATGGTCATCTAGCTAACCTCATGCTGAGAAGGATGTCGCCGTTGCGCGAGATGAAGAGCAGGATGTTCTCTTGCGTCACGTCGTGGAAGTTGGCCATCTTCTCGTTCGCGAAGAACAGGTCGGGTTTCCAGAGGCACTTGAAGAGCTTGGGGTCCACGGTGAGCATGTCCGAGCCGTGGTAGTCCTGCGGCAGCCGCAGGCGCGGGTCGTTCCACTTCTGTCTCAGGAAGATGTTCACGCGGTAGTCCTGTCGGAACACAGAGCAGTATGTCCATGGAGTGTTACCGAAGTGTAGAGGTGAACCCTGTAGCGGCTCGCTCACACTGCTTCTGGTCCTTACCTAGACGGAGCACTGGAGAGGCCCTTTAGAGGGTATTTTGACTTCTATTAACTCTTTTTTATTTTACCGCATAAGGCCCACTGAGCTACGTAGATCTTTTTCAGATGCGATCTGGCCACAACTGATAGCTCAACGAAGCGGCTTATCGCGTGGAAATGAATAGCCACCAAATACTCTGAGCTAATGTCGATTCCAAATGTGGAGGGAAAAACCAGAGGGCCCAACAAAAAATCCACGCGGCCATGGGGAGAAAAATATTCCAACTTCAAATTATTGAGTCGTCAGGGTTGGAATTGAATCTGCGAACATTTGTATACCAGGCGAGGTAGTTAACATCTCGCCACCGTGGTAGCACAGTGCACACCACTGTGCTATTGAAATAGGTTATAGATTATGTCATGTGGAGAGGTGTATGGCCCAGGAGCACCCACAAAATCTGACCCCACCCCACGCTTCCCGCCGATTGACTAACTGTGTTGAACCTATGAGAGAAGCATCAAAGAAAATACCTAAACTCATTTTCTGGGCTCAACTGTTAAGCATTGTTGGGTGATAAAGCAGTCGATTGTTAACTTATTGTAAAATGTAGCACACAGGCTTAATGTGTTGCTTTGGTTTGATGTGCCCGTGAGAGATTATTGGCTTTGTATTGTTCCTTTGGATAGTGCACAGCTCTTCATTGAATGAGTTGTGTCATTTTTATAAGAAAGAAAAGCTGTCTGACTAAAACTGCTCTTGATGTTGAAGGGACTTAATATCATCTCAAAGTGGTAATTTCTCACCATATGTAAGAGTTGCAGAGTGGACAGAATTATCCTGTCTGCAAGTTGAGATATATCGATTAACTTTTTGGAAACAGCACTAAGAATAGAATATGCCTCATAATTTACTTTTCTGCCACATGTCCATGACATACTTGGCAGCATCTATAACTTATATCAATAGCACAGTGGCAGGCACTGTGCTACCAACAGTGTGACCTGAGTTTGGTTCCCATACAAGGCTCACATCAGTGGTGAATAATATCTGCACTGGTTCTGGGATTTTCCCTTCATCAATCCGCATTGACTGGCTAGGTGAAGTATGGTTAAACATCCCCTTTGGGCAGTAAAGCGTTGAGTACGCCTTCATCAAACAGTAGATTGACAGAAGGGTTGAATGTAATATATATTCGTTGATGATGTATTTGTCTATACCGTATTTCTGACAATATTCTACATGCAGGTACAAATGAAAAATAAACTATTTTCAACACACCATATTTGATCCACGAGCAGTATGGTTCATGTTAAGGGTTATTAAATCAGCCAACCTGGGTTTAACCTTACAGAGCCAAACAAAATGCAGCAATACAGGTGTTAGAAAAAAAATCAGATGGGTTATAGAACCTCTCCAGAGTGGGATAAAAGAAGAAAAAGATGCATACAATTTTATCAGAAATCCATTCCGATTTCTTTGGCTCATCAGATTCCCACTTTAATCTGAAAACAATTAATTCCACTGCTTTACAACTATACTGCAATGTGATTACAGTGCTTTTATACAAATTCGTAATGGATAACAAATGAAGCTGGTACATTAATGTCAAAGAGTGGGCTGCAGTGATACCAAGGTATTTGGACAGGAACATTGCATTGGGAGAAATGAGGCCAGTGGTTTTCAATATCAAATAGAGAAAAATAAACAATAAAAACCCATTACAAACCTTCAGTCCATTCCCAAGGAAGCAGAACAAGTTTCCTCAGCAAAGAAAGTTTTAAAAGTACAGCCGTTCTATATTATATTTACAGGGCGACTCTGTCTTAACACAGCACATGAAGAGACTGCAAGTAAACTGTTAGCAAGGAAGTAGATCCTCTTAGCACCATATCGCAGGAATGGGAGTAGCAGGGCAATGAACGCGGTGATCCGAGTTCAAGTCTCAGGCATTGCTAACTTCAGGGGTGAGCGAATACTGAACTGGTCCTGGGCACCTCCTTTCACCGACCCACGCTAACTAAGCTGGTGAATTATGGTCAAACAACTCCGACGAACGACATGATGTGGAGAGGCCTTTACGCAAAAAAAGATTGACAAAGCTGGAATGTACGATTACTTTGCGTAAAATGTTTACAACACTCTCTATATATCTGCAAATTGTGCTGTAGAGTTAAGTTGAAACGTCAGATCACAGCCACATAGCAGTTCAAGGCATTGCTTAACTTATTCGCAAATAGAATACGTGGATTTGCCGTGGTTCTCACTCTGAATTGTAGAATCAGGTGAAAACTTAGACGCATTGCATGTGGCTTTGGTCAAAATCAAGTGATTCTGGTGTAGTTGGCTGGTTCAGAAAATGGATATAGTGCGAGAAAATGAGCCAGCCTGGGCCCGAGTAGAAGCAAATTCCCCCATGATTATTTAAGGATCGTGAGTTGATTGTCTCAGCCTGATCACCAATGATTCTTACCAAAAAAAAACCATCACGTTATATTTTACTTCGTCACTAATTTTGGCACGTTCCAATTCTGAAGACTTCAACTGTTGGTGTCATGGTCATACGAACAACACTATTAGTGGTAGATATAAAATGCGCTCCACATAATGTGCATCAGAGGTCTATTGAAGTGAATCATAAGCAGTTTTGTGAAGTCACCTTCCACACCCATTTTGGTGACACAAAGTGATGCCCTGCTTGCTTCAGCATTTACTTCTTTGTCTCATGACATGATGCAGATAGTGAAATTTGGATGTAATTGGGACAAACCAGTCATTGTTTTCAAGTCTGTCCATAAAATGTACTCCGAAAATAAGTCTGCTGCAGCCACCTTGCTTTTAATTTAATGAGGCCATAGCAGGGAATGTGTTCGTTTTTTTTGTCCTGTTTTTATTCCAACTGTGCCAACAGCATTATTGCGTGAGAGAAAGCAACCATTTGGATCTCGTGCAGAGCAGCACATGACCCCCGTGCATTGGAGAATTCCTCGACGTAAATAATTGCCGTGTCTTGTGCTGTGCCTACATTCCGTGGCACTTTGGTGCCTGCTGAGTTCAGTGGATGGTTGTACAACCGGGCCACAAAGTATAAGTGGCACCAAATAAATAATGAAAAATTCCCAATTAAAATATCCCAGCACCTGCACAATATGATGGGCACACTCTCCATGGCATACTCTGAGTGCCGTGCCATCACGAGATAATTATTTCTGCTGCTGGATTATTTTATTCCGGCATTCCTGGGGTGCCATGGTGGTGGAATGTTAACTACCTCGCTTGGTATATAGGAGGTTGTGGGTTCCATCCCGACCCTGACACCTGTATACTTGGAGTTTGCATGCTCTCCCCGTGATCCCGTAGGTTTATCTCCAAGTTCTCTGGGTTTTCTCTCCACATTTAGAAACATGCGTTTAGACTATTTGGCTGATATACATTTCCACCTGATAAGTCACTTCATTCAGGTACCATTTGTGGCTAAATCTCTTCTAAAAAAAGTGCTACCGTAGCTCAGTAGTTCTTACCTGGTACATTTTTTTATAGGGTGAGTTGTAAAATGAATAAAATGTTCTCCAATAACCGCTGTGTGCTCTGTGACCACACGTATTCTATATATGCTAAATATGGTAGGGCGCGGAGATTGACAATGCTTTACCGACCCAGTGTTAATATCGAGAGACGAGTGCAAGCTGCCCTATCGATATTAAACCCTCTGTTTACGATGATGATGCTAAGGGAAATTGGCATGGAGTCAGTAATTGATTGCCAACAAATTCTCCAATTTGGCTAAGCAAAGTGGTAATATTTAGCATGCAACATTTTAAAGTAATTATCTATAGTCTAATGCAGATGTCGGCTACCAAAATAACAAGAAGAGACATTTGTTCTTCAAATTTCGTAAAAAAAAATTTCATCAACGTGTCAAGAGCCGCAATGCATGTAAACACGAGATAGTCCGTCATGAAAATAACGTCACGCAGCAGTGCTTAAGTAGCTGCTTGCGGCTTGGAGCTGCAGGCTGCTGACACTTGGTCTAATGGATGATTTGGAAAGCATTTAAAAAAATATATAATGCACAACCATTTTGCCATCCACTGCTGGATGAAGGCCTCCCCTAGCCATGTGCGTAATGGGGGGGGGGGGTTGTTTGACCATACTTCACCATAGCAGTCAGTGTAGGTTAATGAAGGGGGAAAGGTCCAGGACTGGCTCAGATATCACTTTCCATTAATTTTGCCCATGGTCTACAATAGAATTCAGGTCCCCAGGTTTACAGCACAGTGTGAAACCACTAAGGACATCGCTAACCCATTTTACCATTATCCTTAATTTTGTATTGAAATGCACAACATGCACCACTCAGTAGCACATGAACTATGTGACATTCCTGGAATTTTCAACCGATAACCATAACACAGAGAACAATTAAAATTAAATTAATTACGTTGGTCTCACCATGTAAAACCCATGCTGATTACTTATACAGCAAGGGGATACGTATGAGATATAGTTATCTTGAAAAAGTTTATTTATATACAAAAACTATTACGTGAGGTAATTTTCAAGTTTTGGCTATGATAGGTCACTCAAGGTATTCACAGGGCAAAGTATTTGTTCACTTCAAAGTGGAATGTCATCATTGGTACAGCATTCCCTTGTTATTCACGAACTTTCTATCCACGATATTGGCTATCCGCAAACGGCATCTGGAACTGTGCACGACTGCATTGAGAGAGATACAAAGGAAATTATGACATAAAGTGATGAGAGATAATGCGATGCGATAAAGTGATTAGATGAAGTGATGAGAAAAAGTGATGAGAGATACAAAGATAAGATAAAGTAATGAGGGAGAATGTGATGCGAGAAAGGGATGATATAAAGTGATGAGATAAAGTTACGAGATTAAGTGATGAGATTAAGTGATGAGATAAAGAGATGAGAGAGATAACTTCTCGAAGCTTTAGAATGATATGCAGACGTTGCGCGTACGACATCCATTGGCCGATATCATTATATGTAAAATTAGCTATTCACGAGCATCTCCGGAACGTATCCCTCGCAAATAACAAGGGAGTGCTGTAATTCACTGTATAAATAAATGGGTAGGACTCACGCTGCCAACTCGGTGCAAATTGGCTCACTGGCGAGCGCACTGACCACTTGGCTGTACAATCGTCCAAAAAATGTTGCCGTGCAGTTCATCATGTTAATCCGCAACATTTCAAAGGTGGAATGAATGGGGAATCTCAGCTGGATTCCTGCTGAGGCTGACAGCATTAGTCTTGTGATCAATGACTCTGTACGTGGACACGACCCCACACATTGATGCCCCAGGTCGGCAGCGCGTGGACATTTCTAGACAGGTCATTACACACCGCGACGACAACATGAGCAGACAAGCAGCCCTCCTTTTAAGGGTTCTCTTTTAAGGGTTTCTCAATGCATTGTTGTGAGTACTTTCTTCGTATGAGAGCTGTTATATTATAGCCATCTGATGGGTACGATGGCATAGCAGTTAACGCGCCACACTGTGAGCCCGGTGACCTGAGTTTGAATCACAGCCACGGCTAACATCAGTGGTGAGTAATAAATCAACTGGTCGTGGGGCCTCATCAAGTCACCTACCAACACTGGCCAGTGTGGTAATATATGGTCAAACAAACAATATGACATCAAAGGCCGTAACTTATAGTATTGATACATATTATTCTTACTATTCTATTGTTGACTAGGTCATTTAATGCCTATTTTCCCCATGATAATGAAGTCAGTGAAATTACAAATCAGTATTTATTGATACTATTAAAATTTTGGAATATTTTATTAAACATCCGCAGGTAGAAAATGTCACATACAGTATATCAATTTTACGCGGAAAATATCACAACGGTTTACCCGTTATTAAGGAAATGTTTAGTTGGTTAACAAATAACACGTAACATGGGGGTGCCACGGTTGTGAGATGTTAACTACCTCGCCTGGTATACAGGAGGTTGTGGGTTCGATCTCCACCTCGATGCCTGCATATTTGGAGTTTGCATGTTCTCGTCATGGTCGTGTAGATTTTTCTCCGTGTCCTCCGGTTTTTCCCTCCATATCTAGAATCAAAATGTGTTTAGAGTATTTTGCTGATATACATTTCCATATTATAAACCACTTCGTTGAGCTACCATTTGTCGCCAGGTCGCTTCTGAAAAAGAGCTAAATATCTCAGTAGGCCTTACCTGGCAAAATAACAAAAAATAGTTTAGTTTTCAAATAGTTTTCTATCACCTGGAGTTATTAAAACATTTGCCAGGTGGCTGGTGCTGGGCCCATACCACCGTGTTGGTGGCCCAAACTCACGTTCACTCTGCTCGTTCGCGGTAGATCACTGCCATGGTAGCCCCCACATACACACACCAGCAATTCTGCCCCCCCCCCTCCCATCCGAGAGGAGCTGGAGCCGGGCCTGAACGAAAAGCAGAACTTAAATAATAATCGACAACCCTTTGTATTCAAAGAAAGCAGTTATGTCATATTAATGTTGATGCCACTGTAATAGGCCTTGTAAACCTGCTGATATTACCACTTATACTCTTTGGTTCTTTCGGTAAAGTCACGTAGGTACAAAATAAATTAAATCACGACGTTTCAGGCGCAACACAAGTGCCCGTCATCAGGTAGAAACAACCACAGCAATAAACAATTGCTGAAGTGGGCAAAAGGAGGCTGCCTACGTGACTTTACCAAAAGAACCAAAGAGTATGGATTCCTGCAGTCACGAAAACTTCTCATCTAGATTGCCACTCATGTTCAATTAAACTCTGTAACATGTTTGCTCCAATAAGAAAAGTCTTAACTCCTTTAACTATGTACGTTGCACGGCTTAACGTGTTTTTTTTCTGAAGGACTGGCAGATGCCTCTGCAGGCTTCCACACCCCTAATTTTTTATTCAAATTCAAATACCAGTATGGAATACAGACCACAAAACCTGATCTGTGTTCTTGGGGCAGACCAGTGGTGCAGTGGTATTGCACACTGCACTATGAACCTGGTGACCTGAGTTTGATGCCTGGCAACAGTCAGCATCATCAGTGTATGCTCTCTAAAAAAATACTGATCCTGAAAATATATCCAAAACAGATACAGATGACAAACCTTAACTCACAAATAAATATATTGTCGGTCGATAGATGTCTTAATGCGTTGTTCTGTAATAATTAATAATTATCCGTCTCGGAGGATTAAGAACGTACACACAAGTGATGTATAATCAAATGGAATAGGGACACATTTATTGTTTTCTACTTGGGCGTCCGAACAGCTACAAGATTGCTGATGAGTCGAGGCCCGCTTTGTAATGGAATATTTGCATGCCTAGTCACGCCCACCCCTAACACAGAGCTGCCAGAGACTAAAATGTGTCTGATAATAGTTTTTTTCCCTCTTTACTGGCCACAAAACAGGTGTTAAGATGTTAAACACCAAACTGAAACCTTTTTACAAGGAATCATGTCTGCATTAACCACAATGCTTGTGGTCAGAATGCAAACCAAAAACATACTCTGATCATATATGCATTGTCTTTGAAACTGATTGGTCCACACCAGAGACACCTTTCTTTTTAGCCTCGTCTCAAACGGTGTTATACCAGAGGACGTCCAAAGGTGTATAGCCCAAAGAATGCAGTATCAGAGTAATGAGAGCTCGGGTGAGCATCTACATCATGGGACCTCCTTTGCCAGTACAATAATATGATAATAGGTTTTCCCCCTTTTTCTGGCAACAAAACAGGTTTTAAGCTGTTAAAACACCAAACTGAAACCTTTTTACAAGTGCTTCCAGAAGGCCCCTATTTGAGGGCTTATCGCTCTGGACCATTGGGCGATCGTGACCTCTGTTTCCCTATCGGATGTCTGCATTGTGTTTTTGGGTGGTTGTCCTATGGGAATACTGGTTCTAGTAATAGAAAATGTGGAATTTCTACATTTGTCTTCGGGCCATAAAAGTAGATTATTGCATGTAATACCTTTTTGAGCATGGAGCCACTGATATCTATGGTATATATCAATCGGATATGCACCATAGATCTCATATGTGTTTTCGGTGTTCAGTACAATGCCCGACGTCTCGCACTATGTGTTAGGCTCCCAGTACATGGAGCAAAACGTTGGACATCGTGCCGAACAATCTTTCTTACAACCCAATGACACATGGGAGAGCGATACAACACAACTGCAAAAACTACGCAGTAGTAGTCGTAAAATAAATACCAATTTGTGGGAAGTCAACAGTGGTTGTCTGATGGAGTGTTTTGTTTGTTTCCATAATTAAAACAAAACCTCAGTGCCAGTGCACTGAGACAGGGGGTCCTTATCTCCATGGGTGACCCTGATGCAACAAAGGGAATACCACATTCCTATGGCAGAAGTCAGACTCTCCTTTGGTCCATGGAAAGCTGATTTTTTCTGCACCTCCGATTAGCATGGTTGGCTATGTACGGTGCAAAAAAAATGCAACATACATCTGACCAATATTTAAGATTATAACTTTACAATTGCATTATTATAGACTATGGCAATGGCATTAAACAGTATAATACGTTCTTCTTTTAATATTATTTGGGTCTTTCGGTAAAGCTATGTAGATAGAAAAATAATACAATTTTCACGACGTTTCGATCACAACACAAGCAATCATCATCAGGTGAAAAAATATAGAGAGAGAGAGAGAGCTGCCGAGGCAGGAGAAAATACAGCGGGAGAGCTGCTGAAACACGAAGTTATATAAGCATGAGATGGGCTCAGCCCAAGGGTAAGTATTGCATGAATTTTCATGTAAATGTAAGATCGGTGATGTACCTCCATGACGACGACGCAGTTGTGGAGGTGGCCATTGTATTGTGAGAGATGAGCATGTCAATGTAAACGAACCAACGCAACGATGGCTGTGCTAGTGAGAGGGACAACCCGCATCGAGAAAAAAGGAGCAATGGTGGCTGTGTTAGTGAGACATTTAGCATGTATGTAACTCAGAGAAACGGAAATAACTGCTAGCATCGGCAGGTAGGATGGAAACATCACAGCCAGTTATGACTTAAACTGGTTAATAACGTCTTTCCAATGATTGCGTAGTTTGTATCCATCTTCTCGGTTGAAATTGTGTCTGTGTTAAAATATCTGAATGGCTTCTTGAACGAATCTTTGTTGATAGCCAGTGGGCTTGCAGGATACCTTCGTCTTGGAAAAATCTATTTCGTGTGTGCCCACAGCTTTAAAGCAATGATCAGCCACAGCTGAGGTATTGGTCCTACTGTGTTTCAGATCTGCCTTATGTTCACGAACACGATCCGAGATATGTCGCTTAGTTTCCTTACTTACTTCACCTGGAATGGAATATTCTACAAACAAGTTGAAGGTACCCTAATGGGTTATCCATTATCTCCAGTTGTAGCCTATGTTTTCATGGAAAATTTTGAGACAGATGCCATCCAGGCATCCACCCTACGTCCTTCATTGTGGAAGAGATACGTAGATGACACGTTCGTTATCTGACCACATGGCTTACCAGCTCTGGGCCAATTTTTCAACCACATCAATTCCATACACCCAGCCATCAAATTCACCATGGAGGTGGAAAAGGATGGCCAGTTACCATTCTTGGATGTTTTAATCGAAAAGAGACCAGATGGCTCAATGGGACACTCTGTCAACAGGAAAGTCACCCATACGGATGGCTACCTAAAACCTGACTCCAACCACCATCCAGCCCAGAAGAATTCCCTCATCAAAACTCTACACCATAGAGCTCATTGTATTTCCGACCATTACCACCTATCGAGTTAACTGGAGCACATACACCAAGCCTTCAAGATGAATAGATATTCAGACTATACAATTCGTAAAGCTATCACCCCAACTGTTGGGAAATAACCATCTGAGGACCCAATCAAAACTATCACCTTGACATACATAGTAGGGGTCACCAAAAAGATTTCCAAAACCATGAGCAAACACAAGATCCAGGTTCGATTCAACACAGTACATAAAATTCGTGATCTGATCCCATCTGTGAAGGATGTGATCCCTGACATGCAATACCCCGGTGTCTACAAACTAAGCTGTCTTTGTGGCAGTAGTTACATTGGGGAAACTAAGAGACATGTCTCGGACCGTGTTCGTAAACATAAAGCAGATCTGAAACACGGCAGGACCAATACCTCGGCCATGGCTGACCATTGTTTTAACACTGTGGGCAACACGAAACTGATTTTTCCCAAGACGAAGGTACTTTGCAAACCCACTGCCTATCAGCAAAAATTCGTTCATGAAGCCATCCAGATATATAAACACAGACACAATTTCAACCGAGAAGATGGGTACAAACTGAGCAATCATTGGAAGGACGTTATAAACCAGGTTAAGTCATAACTGGCTGTGATGTTTCGTAGATATTTTCGACTTTCTGGTGTTACATTAACAGGTTAAATGTCTTTACATTAACAGATTAAATGTCTCACAAACACAGCCACCGTTGCTCGTTTTCCTTGATGTGGCGGTGGCTCTACGACCAATACTCGTTACAAGGTATGTGTTTTTTTTTGCAATGGGAGGGATAATTCGGTGGAACACCAAGCAAAACAGATGGAGAGAGAACATGAAAACTGCACACAGAAAGGCAACCGAATCGGAATTCGAACCGAGGAGCAAGCAAAACAGATGGAGAGAGAACATGAAAACTGCACACAGAAAGGCAACCGAATCGGAATTCGAACCGAGGAGCTATTGCTGTGAGGCACAAGTGTTGCCACTGATTTAATTTACAGTACGATCTAATTAATGGGGTGAATTGTATCAACTACGCCAGCACTGTAGGACTCACAGAACAAAGGCATGGCCTGAAATGTCATTATGCTGCCCACTTGTTATACGGAATGGATTGAGTATAGACTTTTGTGCCAGGAACTTTTACTGAAGACCACTCAGAGCAACACGGCAAGAGGACATGGCACAAGTGATACGGTGGTGGGCCCCTTTTCCAGTGACTTGGAGCTAGTTAATAAAAAAATATATATTTGTAATTTGCTGGGTGAAGGAAAACCCAAAGCAGCAGCTTTGCTCATCTGCAATTGTGTTTTTATGCCTCAGACGATGCGTGCCTTTTCTAATGTCACTTTATTTCCCTTCCACATGCACAACTACTGAAGTAAAAAAATGAGGTAACATTACGGATGAACCATTTGCCATACTTTCATCTTCTGGTCACCTTAGAGTACTGCAGTTGAGGGTAGCATACTTAACAGAGAGCTGTGTTAGAGGCACATCCTAACGAACTTTAAGCTATTTCTATCTTACCAAGTAAGGCCCACTGAGCTATAAAGCTCTTTTTCAGAAGCAACCTGGCCACAAATGATAGCTCAACGAAGTGGCTTATCATGTGGAAATATATAGCAGACAAATACTCCAAACGCATATTTCTAAATGTGGAGGAAAAGAAACCGGAGGACCCGGAGAAAAATTCCACGCAACCACAGGGAGAATATGCAAATTCCAAATATAGAGGCGTCAGAGTTGAGATCGAACCCACGACCTCCTGTATATCAAGCAAGGTAGTTAACATATCGCCACCGTGGCCCCCTAATACATCCATCTACATTGTCCCTTATACTTTAAAAGGCATTGAGGGGGGCTCGTGTATGTTTGATGGTTTTGATCCAGTGGTGTATATTTCACTGCAGGCAAGAATAAATCTCACAAAGCATGACTAGCTGTCGGCTTCCCGTCAAGGGGTGTTCGCCAGATAGTGCTCATGATCCTAGATGATTGGTTGAACCTTACTTGGGATTGAACTCACAATTGTATAATTGGCAGCCCATTGCTCTGGCATCTGAGCTGTATTTCAGCACTGGTGTAGTGCTGCAAAGTAAAAAAACGAGTTTTAAAGGTAGTCTTTCTGTAGGTGCAGAGAGAGGTTGTCATTGCTAATTGCCATACATGGACATGACTTTTGAAGAGAAAATTAGCATTAAGGCTCGTCAAAAGTATATTTCTTCACCCTGTTTTTTGTTCGTAATCATAGCAATGAAAGTCTCAATGTGAAAGGACTACGCTTATAAAATTCACAGTGAATAGACCATCACCTATCCTTGCACTTTATTTAGGCACAACCAAACAGCCCTACTCTTAAATAAATAAACATTCTAAGAAGCATGATGCTCAAACACTTGTATCGCCCATAATCACGCGGATCTGCGATAAATTACACTTGATTGAATGTTCATGAGCATAAATGAAAGGGGCATGCTCAAAACACGGTGGCCAACATTAAATGAGCAGGCCAGGTAATTGATCATTGACAAATAAGGTTTGTTGCTGACGTATGTAAGTTGTCACTCGGCCTATCCAGAAATGCAGTATTTAAAGTGAATTAACCCTTTTGCATGAAACAAAATTATTAACTTACCGCTGGAACGTGATCTGTGTTTGTAAGAGCAAAGGCTCGTCCCCGTTTTCCCAACCCAAATGTGGCGCGCTCAATTGTAGTGCACAATTGCGACAGTGCCTTCTACACATTTGCAGGAGACCGTTTTGAAAACAATGACACTCCGTGTAAGGTTCACCATTCTTGGCATTATGTGGGACAAATGCCTCAACTGGCTTATTCTCACATATGCTCCAAAGCTCATCTTCTCAACATTTTCAAACAAATTGGCAGTGAAAAGGGGGGAAATGAGGGCAGTGTTTTGTCAGAAATTGGCAGAAACTGCCTTTTTGCTCACACACACACACACGTATATATTTGGCCTGCAAACCTAGAACATCCTCCAATTAATTTCCCAACATTTTAAGAAGATTGTGAACAGTACTCAGCAAAACGTATTTTACATGTACATGCTTTCCTCTGCATTCCCTTTTCTTGGCAAGTTGAATCTAATTTCATTGTGAAACTCTACGTGAATATCACACACTAATTCAGACTGTAAAACAAGTAACTCGACACTTCTGTTTGTCATACTGCTGCATTGATTTTAAAACAACAAAAATATCCCAAAGTTTTGGTTGAATCTTACTTTCCAGACCATATTATTATCTAGGAACATATTGTAATACACCACTAACCACCTGCAAACAAGCTGATTTCATCTTTCTATCTCCTCAGTAAACCGTGTATCTGAAGTGTTCAGGTTCTGAGTTGCCATTGTTATTGACTGTCTGACATCATCCCTTGGTCTTCTCAGGCCCATTTGGCTACGACATTAGGAAGCCACTGGAGATATGCACTTTTAAATATTTATTGAAAACTAATTTCTTGAAAACTACCTTTTGTGTTTAGTTTGTTGTCCTTCCCGTGTACCTCTGATTAGCATGGTTGGCTACGCACGGTGCGAAATAAGTTCAACATACCTCCATGAAACTTTGGATGCTCTCTACTCCCTCTTAAACACTCACACACAATAACAAAGTTAACTTTCACACATTCATGGCTATAACTCTCCAGTACCCCCTCCCCAACTTTACTAAAAACAAAGATCCACCGTATAGCCTTAACAGGCATTTGAAGCAAGTGCTGATAGCGAGCAGTACCGGTGAAGGCCAGCACATCATACAAGGAGGTGGGTGGCTAGCACCACGCCCGTCCACCTTTGTCTCCCTAGTCGCGATGTTTACACACTGCACCAAGTACTCATCTGAACTGATCCTGGAGGCCCAGGACCAGTTCAGATATCCGTCACCAATGTTGGCTGTGAGCAGGAATGTGTGCACATGACTACCATCACCACTTGGGGAACCACCAGTCAAAGCAAAATATCACGTAGCCACGTTCTCAAGACGAGACAGCCTTCTTACAGCGGTACTTCATAAAAGCATGAATGGACATTACGTGCCCATAACAGCAAATAAAAACGTGTGACTGAAAATAAAGCGCCACTAAAAACCGACACAGAACTAAAGTCGCATGAATTTAATCAAAACCAATATTTCAAAGAATTGAAAACATAACTTTAAAAGTTGTTCTTAATTCGATGTTTATTGTCCAGAAGAATGGCGTGAGAAAACACGTTGTGTACTTGTTTGTCGTCGTCTTCTCCCTCTGTGGCCTTCGCTTCCGTGAGGTTGTGTTTTAGAGGTAACGACATCGCAAAGGCTAGCTCATGAGATGATCGAGCAAGGAGGGTGGCATCTTACACGCAATAAATCACGAATCGCACCGCCCTCCCTCGTCCACAGACTCACAATGCAGCCGTCGTGAGATTGCTTTTGACTAGAATCTAATAACACACAAGTGGATCACTCTATACTAACAAGTTATTGACCGCTACAATATGAGTTCCATCGCCCATTGGTCAATACTATTGGTTATTACTCTGGATGTTGCGAATAAAAACAGCAATTCATTTTCTAGGACACCTCATTTTGGATTTTATTATTTTAACTTCGTTAGCCTAAGAAATATGAATAAAATTGTGTAATTAGAAATGGTAATTTTGAAAGCTCCGCTGATTTTAAATGTCCTCTCTGGATATACCATATGCGAGTGAATGATTTTTGTTATGCAGATATAAAATGTATGTATATTAGATTTGGAAATATAGTGTCTGCAATTTAAAAGATTTAGGATTCGTACTAATTTATTCCATTAATGATACATCTGCATTATTAATGCCCCTCTATAACCACAGTGTTATATATTAATAAGCTGGAAATAACAATACTATAGCCCAGTGTTTCCAAACCTTTCCGGGCCTATGGACACCCAACGCTCACATCTCTTCAAAGGCCACGATGCACCAGAAACATTATTATTGTACAGTTATAATTTGATTCAGCTGCAGTTAATATATTTTTGCTTGCTGCGGTTGCACCCGATTCAAGAGCCGAATGGCTCACAGGGCTATACCAAATAAATTAAACTGAAAATAAATGAAACTGAAACTGAAATTAATCTTTATTTGAAGCGTTCGTTACTGCAGTAATCCATACTCTTTGGTTCTTTCGGTAAAGTCATGTAGGTAGAAAAAACAATAATAAATCACGACGTCTCGGTCGCGACACAAGCAGTTGACCTCAGGCGGAAAAAAATACAGCAGTGGAACTACTGAGCCAGCGAGAAAGCTGTTGCAATAAGGTTATATATGATTTGATCAGTTTACATTACATGGCAATGACGATGGGGCACCGAAGGTCACGATAGGTCACAATATACCACCTGATGTTTGCCGATTTCAGCCAAACACATTCTGTTATGCGAGTACATGTGTGATGGCAAGGGTATGTGTTTCATCTCCACCAAAAAAGAAAATTGGGCCATTAAAACAATGTACTGGACACAGAAATACCATTTGAGGCTGTGCTTTTACAGAAAATAAAGTTTCGGCACTGTTAAAAGCAAACCAGGCATACCTCTAGCTGAAAGAGATCTGTATTGACAGCTAGGGCTTCTTATTACATCCAGGCGGTGCTGCTGCAGGAACGATCGGTGGGTGACCCAATGGCATTGCCATCAACCCGGCTCCAGTCCAGCCAGGAGGAACATTGCAGGTGTAGTGGGTCCAACTGAGTCGCAGACGTTGTTCCTTTTAGAGGCAACACATTTATTTATAACACATAACACAGAGGGGTAACTGCCCCTTTACCAGATATAGCCAATACAGAGTAGTTACAGCTACGGAGGGTCGGACCCTCTCACTCGGGTCTGTGACCACGTGATTGCCTCGTAGGACGTAGAGCTTCCAGCTTGAGACGTAGAGCTTCCAGCTTGTAGAATGCAGCGACCCCGGTCCCTCTCAGGGACACGCCTTATATCCCCCCACGGGTCGGGACCACTCTGCCCTTTGCCCTGCCCCCTTCTAAATCCTTCCAACTCTCCCCGGACACGTGATCACCCGCTAGTTCCCCCACCACCTGGGGGCCTCTCTGTGGACACTCCAGATCACGTGTCTGCGTGGTCAACCAGAGTGCCTTGTCCCGGGGCAACCCTGCCCCTGGGCTGACACTTTGTCACTCCCCCCTGTGGGGCCCACACCACACGCTATCAGTGGTGCTCACGCTAACACCAACACACACCAAGCCCCGCTAGGGCTGGTACTACACCCGCCCACGGGGTGAATGTGATGACAGTGCATCGCGTGCCGTGGCCCTCTCAGGCTGGCACCATACAGTGACATTCCCGATGTCACGACATCACCCCCACCATTGTAGCATTCAGCCGTCCCGGCTGCCAACTCCCCCTTTTAATGAACAATCAATTAAAATGCAAGAACCACAGTGTGCCTCAACATTAACAGAACAAAAATAAATACCCCAACCCACCTGTACAAAAATTACACTATACACAAATGTACAAAACGAACCCATAACAACAACCAGCAATAAAACCCCATCATAACAACAACAACAAGTAATAAAAACGCGTAACCTTCGGGATCCCTCTTACCATGACACCTCCCACCTTCACCGTGTAACGACGCTCGCGAGCTCAATGGCGGCCAGGATCAGCCAATGACCGCCACGACACAACGAGCGCGACAAGCAACTGACAGCGTAGGAGCGTGTGTGCGAGGGAATCACTAAAAACGAGTCTTTCAGCGAGTGCGTGATGCCGGGCCCCCAGGGGTGGTGGGCTCGCTCACCCTGGAGGTCCTGGGGGAAATGTCCAAATGTTCCACTGAACCCGGCTCCTCACGGAGAGCAGCAGGCCGGGTAGACGGATCCACCGCTCTTGAAACACAGGACCAACCGCAGTGGGCATACACCCCGGGTCGCACTCGACACTCGGCCCCAGCGATATGGAGATGAGATGAATTCGCACGGTGTGATAACCGGTTCCAGGCAAGAGGGATAGATAAAGCAACAATCACCCATCCCGGGATCGTCGTGTGCAAGGCTCAGCACCCGCATCCCCGACAACGCCCCCTTCCGGACGTGCCGGCAACGCATGACCCAACACCGTACCCTCCTGGATTACCTTTGTGTCTGACCCAGCATGAAGAACCTGAATAAAAGGTTCCTGGTCGTCGGACACCAACGTCTGAGCTACACTTCCGTACCCCGTAGCACCCAAATCGAGCGCTTCCTCAAGTGTAGGGGAACAACCACCTGCACCGTAGCATTGGCCGCATACAACCGGGTATGCGGTTGTATGTAAAAATGCCACACGATGTCCAGATGGGAATTCCAAACAGCCGCGGTCAATGCAGATTTCCAATTGCATCCTACCAAGGAAATCGGTTCTAAGTAAACATGGAACAGTCAGGGACGTGGAGACAAGAATGTGTCCCGACAAGCTCAGCGATGCACACCTCAGCCGTTATCCGACCGACAATACCCAATGAGCCGCCATCAGCGGCGACACACGGTGCATCGATAGGGTCTAGAATCCGACACTTAGGGGGCAAAATGTTGAAAATCAGCTCCGAAATTATATATTCCGATGCACCTGTGTCTATTAGCATCCTTAGTTTAACACCCACGGTAGATGAACCCGCAGTAGCAGCCCCCACTCGATGGGTCAGCTCCGACCACTGATCCGGTCAGAGCTAACGCACCTCTTGATCAGGCGTAGGACTTCCCTGGACCGACGCGTGATCGGGCCGCGAACAAACATGCCTAGATGGGTGAGGTAAGGCCAGGGGTCGAGTGTGGAGTGCGTCACAACTTGGTGTAGAGAAGCGTAGGATGGTGGTGATGCCAGAAGGCGCCGTCGTAGGACGCGGCAGCCCGATGCCACGTGGCCTGGCAGGCCGCACTGGTAACAGGTAACACGGCCGCCTCTGGAACGAGACGACGACCTTGGCCGCCGCCTCTCATTCGCCTGTCGCGCGCAACCATCACCCCAGTCACCACCACCCCGAGTCGACGCGCAAGCCGCAAGGGGCTCCACTTCATCCGATGACCCTGGCTCCGAGTGGGACACGGCACAAGTCAATCAGCACCCTGTCCCAATAGAGAAGTTGCTGGACTCGGACGCACTTGGCGACTTTGTGGCGCGCGTCAGCCGGAGGCTCGTAAATGGACGCCAACTGGTCAAAGGCTTGTGAGGGTGGATCTCTCCGGTGGTGAGATGGTGAGAAACGCCACAAGGGTGTCGTCCTCAAGGGTGGCAGGTAGCGCCCGCAGCGCCTCCATCTCCGACCAGCCCACCAAGCCTGTGTTCGTGAGGAATTGTCGCTTGAAGGCCACCCAGTCGCCACTGGTAGCCATGAAATTTTCAACAAAGGGAGGCCGACGTTGGAGAGCCGGAACGTCCCTCGGCGCCGATGGTGCATCTTCAATTTTGGCGGGCTGTGCGCATTGCGCCAGTGATAAAATGGCAGCCGAATGCGCAGGCTGCACCACCGAGTTTCCCGCCCAACATGAAATGGCGGCGGAGTCGCCATCCACGAGTGGCCTCGCCGCACCCTCCTTCGCCGGCGAGACCGCGAGGCTAAACTCCACGACAAGTGAAGTCGCTGCATGGAGGAGCTCCGCGAGGCAATCGTGCGCCTCCCCGAGGGTCGCTACCGCCAACAGCGAAGCATCGAGTGCCTGGATTGCGCCCTGCTCTGCTTGCAGAATCTCCCCCGGATCCACAAGAGCTGTAGGCTGCACGAGGTCCTTGTCCTCATCATCCAACGCCCAGGTACTCGGTCTGCGACACGTAGACATAGTCTACAACTAGCTGAATAACTAGCGTGTTGGCCACTTCCGACACCAGTTGTAGTGGGTCCAGCTGAGTCGCAGACGTTGTTCCTTTTAGAGGCAACACATTTATTTGTAACACATAACACAAAGGGATAACTGCCCCTTTACTGGATACAGCCTAGGGTGGTGACCACCCAGCTAGCTACACTATACAGAGAAGTTACAGCTACGGAGGGTCAGACCCTCTCACTCAGGTCTATGATCATGTGGTTGCGTCATAGGACGTAGAGCTTCCAGCTTGAGACGTAGAGCTTCCAGCTTGTAGAATGCAGCAACCCCGCTCCCTCTCAGGGACCCGTCTTATATCCCCCCATAGGGTCGGGGCCGCTCCGCCCTTGGCCCCGCCCCTTTCTAGAGCCTTACAACTCCCTCTCGATCCCTCTCGAGAGCTCTCCCCGGACACGTGATCACCCCCTAGTCCCCCCACCTGGGGGCCTCTCTGTGGACACTCCAGATCACGTGTCTGCGGGGTCAACCAGAGTGCCATGGCCCGGGGCAACCCTGTCCCTGGGCTGACACTCTCTCACTCTCCCCTGTGGAGACCCGCACCACATGCTATGCGTGGTACTTGCATTATACCAGCGCACACCAAGCCCCGCTAGGGCTGGTACTACACCCGCCCACGGGGTGTATGCGGTGACAGTGCATCGCTTTCCGTGGCCCTCTCAGGCCGGCACCACACAGTGACATCTCCGATGACATCTCCGATGTCACTGTATGGTGCCGATGTCACTACACAGGCATTATCACATTTGAACACCATGCCCCAGGATTAACTCACAATTGTTAAATATAACGCGACAATTAATAAGACATCAGGGGAACGTATGCGACAAAGCTGATCATTACGAACACACTTGTAAAATATTAGCACCCTTACGGAAGTCGTAATTCATAAAACAATGGCAGACATTTTGAACATATATGTGATGAGTGTTGTTAGCGTGCATGTCCAAATGTTAACCATAATGCACAATCAAGTGGATTCGAATTCAAATTGAAATGAAGTGAGAAACTCACCATTGTGGTTTCCTGGATGGACCCGAAGCTGTTAATGAAAATGTTCACTCGAACGTCCACAGGTGGACCTTGAAGATAAGGCACGGAAAAGCAAATCAAAATTGCATACCATGACTCGGAATCCTAAGCAATCAGAAACAGTGAATGAGCGGTGGTTAACCAAAATACATCATAGCTGACGGGAGAGCACTAGTGCATCGACTTCAAATTCCTGAACGTTAGGAAATTTGAGACATTCAAATTCAAACGGTGCCGGTCGTAATTCAAGCGCGTAATTCGAAAACTCACCACATTCATAATGACATATTTTAGGCTCTCTGGAGCTCCGTTTAGTTGATGCCCTTCTGCGAAATATGGTGCGAGCAAGCAATTGCAGGGCTTCGCCTTTATCTTTTTTCAATGTATTGGGATGGCCATTGCCTATAGCCGCGATCATTGAAATATGATCAATTAAATGAGCTCGCTCATTATCACTAAACTCACGATATCCTTGCACCTGCCAGAGGCTCTACATTGCACCACCATGTAACAACAACATAAAACTCTGTCCATTCTTGAATCAAATGAGACCCCAAGTCGTGATAATTCATCAAATCACAAGAGGGGGAAATTGTTATGAACCACATGATGACAATTAGCATGTCTATCTGGGTGTTAATTTCAATGTTTGTGTATATCACCAACTAAAATGGTCATATGTTAAAAAAACGTCGTCGCATTATGTAAGAAGCTGCCTGATATTAGAATCATAAATCAATTTCCAATCGTGGCATGCAGTTAAATATTACACATAAATGTGTCGGGAAAATTTGTCAATAACGCTGCAGTATATTTAAAGACTACAATGTCTGTCGGGCATGACATTAGCTTTATCCAACCAACATGCAAGCAACGTTTCATTTATGACAGCAAGAGAGTGCCAGTGGCACTCAGCTTTTTAGAAGGCTCAGATGGAGTATTTTGTGTGTGGTACTGTTGTTGTCCTTCTTGTGTTTTATGTTACAGTGTTTTTCGTGTCACTTTGCCCACATTTAGAATCAACGCATTTAGAGCAGTTGGCTGCTTATAAATGACCATGTGAGAAGCAATTTCGTTGAGCAATCATTTGTGCCCAGGTCGCTTCTGAAAAAAAGAGCTGTATCGCTCAGTCGACCTTGCCCAGTAAAATAAAAAAATATCTCAACCGATTCCCCACATGCAAGTTGACATGGGCATAATCTCATTGAGACACTCAGATACCTACATAGTTCAATTAGTTTAACCAATTAGTCAGTAATTAATCAATTGAGAAAAAAATCAGCATCACATGATTACGCTTTTAGTATTAATAGTGTGGACATGACATAATGGAAGTGATGCCACTGCCAGTGAATTCATGTAGAACTTCTGTTGCAACATACGGAGCCAACTGTGCTAATCGGAGTTGCGGGGGGGGACTGAGTGGTAGATATTACGTGGTGGTGTTCTGGCAGGATGTGTACTAAGGGTTTTTTTTTGGAGCTCGATGCACACTGTAATTTGGAGGACCACGCAGGGGGAAATTCGAGGAGGAGTTCAGAGACCGCCCGTGTGGGACAATTGCACCTTCACGCGTGTGCAACTATTACGCTGCCTTACTGCTGGGCCCCCATTGCATTCATCTTGCATGGCACCTGCATACTGCCCTAAACTACTTGCGTGACCTTCTGAATAGAGGCAACTAGAACCGTGGTGTCACTGTGGATGTCAGTGTAGATAAATAATTAAAGAATATTCACAGGAGATTCCTTTTATCTTGCAATGTTGTGATCATATTTCACGAACATGGCCTTAAAGCAAAGCCACCTGCTCCTTTGTACTAGGAATATGTTCCCGATTTGCAGATTAATGTAAAAAAAAAAATTGGGCCTCAGTACAACACTTTGGATGATCCCATTTTTTCAAATCGATCTGAAAATACGAATTCACTGGAAGTGACATGAATACCATTATGTCATGTCCACACTCTTCCTACTAAAAGCGTCATCACATGATGCGTATTTTTGTTAATTTATTAATTACTGATTAATTGATTAAACTAGTTGAACTATGGAGGTATCTGAGTCTTAAGCAGATCATGCCCATGCCAGGTAATACCACAACAACTCTAATGTGGGGAACCGGTTGAGGTATTTTCATTTTATTTTACCAGGTAAGGCCCACTGAGATATACAACTCTTTTTAAGAAGCGAACTGGCTACAAATGATAGCTCATATTACGTCGAAATGTATAGCAGCCAAATACTCTAAAACCATGTTTCTAAATGTGGAGGTAAACTCGGAGGAACCAAAGAAAAGTCCACGCGATCCTGGAGAGAACATGCAAACTCCAAATATATGGCAGGCGTTAGGGTCGAGATCGAACACACGACCTCTTGTATACCATGCAAGGTAGTTACCATCTCGCCACCATGACGCCCCAGGTTAAACCACGTTGCCAGGCGGGTAATGTTTGCAGGCTCAGTCTGGTCACCGATTAATTGCTAAAAAGATCTTACAATTATGGTTTTATAATGTATTCATCACACTATATGTTATGTTTACCACACTTCACCACACGGTTTGGTGAAGAGGGGCGTGTCTGAAAATCTACTCAGCTTCCCAGACTATAACTTTGGGCTTCTGATAATGCATTCTGTGTACCTTGCCAAAGAAATGTGGAATTTCCACCACTCAGTCATGCACGTGCAAGCAGAGAGAGACTAATATTGTTTTCAATCTACACTAATTAGCTGGATACTCACGCCCAGACAGTGGTACTTAGATCGAAGTCTGTGCCACTACTCTGGGGCAAACCCCACGATGAATGTAATGCTATAGTGTCCTTCGTGAGTACTGAGTCAGCTCCAAAAAGTCCGGCTGTTTGGTGAAGTAGGCTTTTGGCCAGACTTACAAGGGTGCCTGCGGAATAGGTTGACAGGCCCAATCTGGGCAGACAAAAGCAGAGGGCAATCCTGGCATGCCAACTAATCCCTCAGTGCTGTGTGGGATATTTATAGATGGTAAAGTTGAAGAATCACTTAGTTTCTCATCTGTCACTTTGTCGGAATGTGCAATCTCTTTTTTCGTTGCTGTTTGGCTGTCATGGTGTGGTAGGTGAAACCATTGCCTCTTTTACTACAGTGGGTGGTATCTAATCGAGATACACCATAAACCAGGGTTTATAATGGCTCCGTAGCACTTGATTCCACTGCGCATTTACCTGACATGACCATACTTGTCAAAGGAAATGAATGTTTTTTTTCTCTCTCTCACAGTGCTTTAGCATCTATATCATTGTTTGAAAAAGTGCAATGCAACGGCAGGAAATGTTAGTGTGTCCCCACACTAAATTGGGCAATGTGGTTCTCTATTAGTGGCGCTGAAATTGGGTGGAAATCCTGCCTTCCTGTGGCAGAGATTAGTATGTGTACAGCAGAGCCGCCGCTCATTTTCCGACTGGTAAAGGTGCAGCTATGACATCTTCTGCTGCTGAAAGGGGCCTCCATTGGACGCAGGGTATTTTGTCGACTCTAATATGCTGATGATGCATCTTGGAATAGGTGGGAGTACCCCCATTTTTTCCCACCGCACACGCGACCTGCTGATTAACGTATTGCAGGCGTAGCCATTTAAACTGCTGAGTGGACAAGAAGCTCGGGGAGGGGTGAGTTAAGAAACTTACTCATTGTTTCAAATCCTTCTTAATGAGTTCGGACATCGGACCTCTGGATTATGAATCCATTGTGCTTACCCTACACTGCAGCAGCATTCCTGCGAGAAGCATACTCTGCCACAATGTAGGAGTAACACCCATATGCCCCTTGAAATGTTTTCAATGGACCATAGGTTGGGTGTTCATATATATAACATTAAATGCTGAATTAGTTGTGTGTATATATTTATTTTGTTGAACTACACAAAGAAATACAAAGTTAGCATATTGCACACAATTTAAGTGGCACTGTAGCTACAAGTTTTTGGAGAAAAATACCATTTTGTATGGATTTCCTGCACAGCAAATCAAGTGTAGTAATTATTCTGCCCTATCCGAATGAATATCTCCGAGGTGGAGAAACTTTCAGAAACCCTCCCTAAAGGGTTGACTATGGCAGTGCTGCAAACGTAACGACACCACTGTTTAAGCACCGTGCATTGCTTATTCTCGGTTTCGAGATAATGCATCAGATGGATGTGTGCAGGCTGTCTGGGATAGGTTCCTCATTTACTGCAGTATTCAAAAACCACAGCGCATGTGCCATTCCACAATTCACTTTTCCGTGCCTTCTATAGTTCGAAAATCAAATGTGAATTGCATAAGTATTAATGGCTATAATAAATATGAAAAAAATATGCCAAAGTGTACCCTGGCAAGGTCTCAAATTGTAATTATTACGTCAAAATCGAATTTACGGATAAGTTTAGTGCAATTTCAAAACAATGTGCCATATCAATATAAATACTCCTGAATGGCAAGTCATAATTTAGTGGCTAAGGGACATAACACGTGGGCGTCAGATGTAGATGTGAGAACCTGTTCGTAGTTTCTGACTAAGCAGCACTCAACCCAATATCTCAACTCGGTTGATTACCATTCTGAACCTGGCACTGGTGCCCTGAGCCCTGCATAGACACACACAGCATCCTAAACACACTACAGGGCGTGTGGTTAGCTATCGTGGAAGTCTACTGCATTGTATTTATTTGTGGTCTTAATGCGCTTAGCTTGTGCCTGTGGTTGTCCACCTCAGAGTAACACCAGTGATATTCTTGGGCTATTTATGATGATGTCTTAATGGAACCATATCACAAAAATGAACCTCCAGGGGGCTTGTTAGATGTGCAGCTTTGTCTGCAACCATTGTATTGGGTCTTCTCTGCAGTCCATTGACCACACTGCATGAATGTTTAATTTGTTAATGTGTTTTTCATCAATGTCTATACATCTCTGGCAGGCTCACTGTGTAAAAGTTTGATGACATGACTGTTGGGTTGCCCTGGAGTGAATTTTATTATATTGATAATTATATTTACGGACCATCATGCTTGGTCACTTTGGAGAGTTACATGAACAGACATTGACTAACTTTACTAAATTTCTATGTAAAATGAAAACAGCAAAGTAAAGATTCAAAAAGCGAAGTATTATTTAGGCACATGAGGTGAAACCACATTTTGTGACCACATTTCTACCCACATTTAATTCAGTGGGCAGTATTTTTGTTTTACTCCATTGATTTCTTTGCCATTTATAAATGATCAAATGCAGCATTGTGTGATGGAATTTGGAGGTATTTGTGTGTGTGCGCGAGGCTATGTAGTGTTGCGGTTAGCCCACTGCGCTACGAACCCGGTAATCCGAGCTCGATTCCTGCTCACGGCAAACACCAGTAACAATTATTTGAATTGGCCTTCGCTAGGTCGACTAAGCCTCAAATGCGTATTTGGTACGATATGTAAACATCGCCACTGGGGAAACAAAGGCGGCCGGGCATGGAGCTGACCACCCACCCTCTTGTGTGCCGTGCCGACCTTCACAGGTGCTCTCTAACAGCACTTGCCCTAACAGCCTTTTAAGGGTATACGGAGGATCATTGTCTTTGATCTTGATGAATTGCTTTTGTTTCCTGGCCATGGATTACCACTGTGGAAACTTGATATCCGAACCTACCCCTATGCCTCTCCTAGATCAGCTCAGCCATAAACGAGTATACCGTGAGGTGTGCCAACATTCGGCGCAAGGTGTGCTAGGTGAGGTGCTGCCAACACCTCCATCCACCTCGTGTGCTATGCAAGCCACAAGAGAAGTCCGCTCGTGGCACCATCCTCTAAAGTCCCAGAGGACTAATTGAGAGATCTTTGTCAATAGTCTTTTGTGTTACGAAAGATGTCTGCCTTTGTTATGTGCGAGGCTCATTATTGTGAGCTGGTGTGACTTGACAGAGAGAACTGATCGCATGCAAGCTGTGAGCCTGTGGTTGCCACTTGTGCCTTCAGGCCAGTGTTTTTGTTGTCCATTTGCCGAAGCCCTCCGATAAATTATGCCGATTGGTTTAAATCCGCGGTGTCTGAGCCCAAATTAAATGTCAGGCAGAGTCGTGCACTAAGAGCGGCGCCGGGGCAGTGAGAAGGATGTTTTCATCCAGCTGAATTATTAAACATCCATCAATCTCGATAGCGCATCTGACGAGAATCCCTAAAGCATCCGGAAGGTTTGGAAAAAAATGTTTGAGCTGCATACAATTTTTACGAATAAATTTTGTCATAAAACTCCACTGGAGCATTCTCAAATGCCATACACACGATTGTTGTCTGCAGTTATTTAGCATATTCGGAGTGCACGTGCTGCACGTGCACTGCCTTTGCTGGCTACAATCGCTGGTTGATCCAAATGCAATTGGCACGTGAAAATGAAGGCGTTGTGGGCTCTCCGGACTGGCCTCAATCCATTTGCGATCGGCAGTGGCTCGCAGACTTTGCAAAGGTGACGCTTTGGGTGCAAAATGAATGCACATTCTAAACTTAGCATATAACAGCGCCCCCCTCTCCCCCCATTTGTTATTTAATGGGTAACAACAGCTACCACTGTCTTGTATATCATCATATATCCCTCTCCCGTAAACAGATAATAACCACTGCTATTTACAACACACAACGACACCTGCAACGTGGGCATGTCTGTGCAGTACATTCGATAGCATCTAAGCAATTCCTTTATGCATTATCTCACTCTTCTTTAAAATGGTAACTGTTATATCAGAAAATGAGTGTGTTAGATATGCATGCACATGTTTATACATTCTGAGCTTGAGACGGATTGTTGGTTCATAAGATCGTTGCTTCTATCAGAGTTACTGAGTTAGCAGTACTAAGGTCCTGGGTTTAAGCTGTCTTTCACCTGAGGTGAAAATAACTGTATCATGCGTTTATGGTGTACAGTGAATTTAGTTATTCCAAGTTGTGAAGCTCTCGAAGTTAATTGCAAATATATTGCCGTGGTAATATTAAATCTAACACACTTCCCAACATCAAAAGGCAGCATTTCTCAATGCCCAAACAAGCATTTGAGGGTTCAGAAGTTCCACTGCTGGATTATTTTTTCCGCCGAGGACGACCGCTTGTGTTGCGATCAAAACGTCGTGATATATTATTTTGTTTTATTTTCTACCTACGTGACTTTACCGAAAGAACCAAAGAGTAAGCATTTGAGGAATTGTTCAACAGCAATGGCTGCCCTGAGCTTACGGTGGGAATTTCCACAGTTCCATGTTGGGGCCAGTTTATCTATTGAATGAGCACGAGGTAACTTCCCACAAGGCAATTCTCATTTTATCACCCTGGATGGATTCTGACTTAAGTTGTCTGCCAACAGTGGCACATGGCCCAATACCACGAGCTCTGCTTAAATACAGCATTCCTGTCCTTCTCTCTCTCTGCCACAGACCTTGACAATTCTTACCTCTGCATTGGTTCCTATTTAGAAAGTAATCTGAATACTAAATTGCTTCTCAATATGGGTTTTGTTAATTGTGTGCACACACAATGTGACAGCTGGAGAAAAAAGGCTGTTGATCCCAAATGTAAACGAGTCCATGATCCAATATCCAAAGTTGAATGTACCAGACCCAATAATTAGCTGCTCTGGCAAGGATGTATGAGCTTATGCTAATGACCTTTTGTATTGTAATTTGAAGATTTACAGCAGATTATAATTAATCAGCAGATGGTCATATATTCCTGATGCAAAACCTGAAACGTCGCTGCTAAAAGGTATCATATGCCAACAAGTTATAACATACATCGTGCACTTTCCTTATGATTAAATTGACTTCTATTGCACCTGCCCTTAACATCTTGCACAAACCAATTTCCACACAATTTGGCTCCAAGGACAAATCATTGGTAAACGGAACGGTTTCCAATACCGAATAGACCATTGCAGCTTCATTGACTAACTCACTGATGTGGGAAATTAGATGTGTTCATTTCTATTGTTTGTGAACGTTATTTATTTAAGAAGCAAATGTTCTCCCTGGTCATTAGTCATTTTTCATTGGGTGCTGCGAGTCAGAAATGTAAATTCCACATTTCCGTGGCAGAACCCACATTTGGCATAGAACCGCAGTAAAAAAAAACGAACATTAGCTCCTCAATGCGTTTTTTGTGGTTTAACACCACATGTTGCTCAACATGATGTCTGACATTTCAGGTCATGTGTTGTGAGTTTGTTTTAGAACTTAAAGGCGCTCCATATCTCCTCCTATCACGCTAGGTGAAACTATGGTGCAAGTTTATAAAATCCCCCCCGCCCCCCCCACCTCTGTCCACCCAGCAGTGTAGATGGTTAGACCCATGGGCGGATTTTGCGGGGGGTGGAGGGGCCAATGCCCCCCTCCCAAATTGGGCAACTTTATACATTTATCTTTCAGTAGTTTACGATAAAGTTATAATTGATTACTTATATGCACCCGCGATTCCTAATGTGAGGGAAAAAGCGAACCCCTGCCCCCCAAATATAAAAATCAAACTCTGCCTATGGTTAGACTACAAGTTAGCCAATCTGTGGGTTGCATGCGGTGGGGTAAAGTTTAGGTGCTCCCTCCTCTTCCAAGAAGTCACGATGAACATGGAGGAGGAGGCCAGCAGTGGCACGAGCAAGCCGTTACACGGCTGCACCTTAACCTTCTATCTTAGCACGTACATTGTTTTCCTTTGTTCAGTTATTAAAGTTTCTTCAAATCCTCCTGGGTATGGGATGGGGACCAATTTCGTTGTACTGTTCTGAGCGAGTGAAGGAAATTCCACAATACCCCATTACTACTAAGAGGGTTATAGTCTCTGCATTTGACAGACACTGTTTACGTCTCACACAGGAACGTTAATTTCAGTCACACCAAACTAATGGGGAATTAAGTGAACCCATGGCCAGAAGTTGAATTCAGAACTTTTAAATTTGAATTAAATAGCTTTGAGAAAACATAATCTGCCTGAATGCACGTTAAATATTGAAATGTGCAATAAATATACCACGATATTTATATAAAATGCACGGATCAAACCACTCGTTTTTACGTGCCATCTCGTGGTAATTGTAAGGTAGGCCAACCTATGAGACTTGAAGTTGATCTGTGATTATTCCGAGTGGTTCCACAACAGGATGTTGTGTGTGAGATTCTAAAAAAAGGCACATGTACTTTTCTCAAGAGTGTGATGTGAAAGACCACACTATTACTATATTCCATGAGAAACTGCATTTATTAAAATAATAACAAAACAATTATTTTCATCCATTTGCCTATGTGCTGTTGAATGAAGGCCTTTCCGTTCCGTGGCAGTCGTGGGGCTTGTTTGGTTGTTAGACCATAGACCATACTTCACCATGCTGGTGAGTCCAAGTTAGTCAAGGGGAGCGGGGGGTGATGGCAAGATTGGTTCATATCTCACCCACAATTGATGTGAGCTATTACCGATAATTAACATGTTTCTTTTTTTCCACAAAAATATACACTTCGGTGAAGAGGCCATCGTGAACAATGTCACATAAATGGCGCCACACCTTGCCGTAACCGCAATTGTAGCACAGCCAACACCTGACCTACAACGTTTGGGGTCATTTTCGAAAAAGTTCACTAACTCAACTAAACTTTTTTTTCACTGGCTCAGGCCCACTAAACTATATAGCTCATTGGCAGACGTGTCCGGGCCACAACTGATAGCTAAATTAAGTATGTTTGTATGAATGTATGTTCAACTTCTTTTGTACTTTACATAGCCAACTGTGCTAGATGGAGGTGCGGGGGAAGGACAACAAACTAAACACAAAAGGCAGTTTTAAATAAATGAGTTTTCAATCTAGATTTAAAAGTGCATAGCTCCAGTTGCTTTCCTAATATTGGAAGGAAGAGCGTTCCAGACGGCCGCAGAAGCACATCATGTAGTGACCGAAGTGGCTCATTATTTTAAAAAAAATTATAGCAGACGAATATTCTAAACGCACGTCGATTTTAAATGTGGAGGAAAAAAGACGAGCGTGACAAGAGTCGAGCTTACACCTGCACCATGGCCACTCCACCCCCAAATATATTTAAGAGTGTTATTAATTCAAAGTTGACTTGACATGCTGCATTTTTCGCAACTTTATTCTTCACTTATTTTCATTCCACCGATTTTACAGAACGTGACGACTAATTTAACGTGCATGCAGCAAACACAAAGGTCAATATATGGACATATAAATGTTTGCTTCATTGCAGGTTGTGAATATTTTGTGTTTTCATTTAAACCAGTCATGCTTCATATGCTCACACTCATTAGTCAACCGGGCAAGGCATAACGATTTAAATCATATCCGTAATTAAACGAACTCATTATGCAGTCCAAACCCGGTGACTCATACACAGACTAGCAATTCAAAGTCCATTAGTAACACACGTTCAGCTATACAGCAGCAGTATTGATGTGATACAGAATATGGTGGTATAGCGTGACACTTGCTACCCTTCATATCCTGACCTCACTGGAGGTTTTGCGAAGGTCCATGGATTTGATGGCTCTCGCAGCCTTTACTGTATGTTGCTCGGATGTTCAATTTCTCCACGGGAAAATCGCTCTATCGGCAAAAAAATGCATGTGAGAACAAATATAATAAAGAAACGTTGAAAATTATTCTGGCATTGTTATTTACTAGCTTGCTTATTTATTTAATAAACTGTCTCCAGGCATTCGAGCAAAGTACCTCTCGAGATGAAATGTTGTTCATATGCATAACAATAATGTATACGATGCGTTAATTATGCTATAGAGTATTTATTTATGTTATTTACATACAGTGAGGGGAAAAAGTATTTGATCCCCTGCTGATTTTGTACTTTGCCCACTGAGAAAAAAAACGATCAGTCTATAATTTTAATGGTAGGTTAATTTGAACAGTGAGAAACAAAATAACAACAACAAAATCCAGAAAAATGCATGTCAAAATTTTTATGAATTGATTTGCATTTTAATGAGGGAAATAAGTACTTGACCCCTCTGCAAAACATGACTTAGTACTTGGTGGCAAAACCCTTGTCGGCAATCACAGAGGTCAGACGTTTCTTGTAGATGGCCACCAGGTTTGCACACATCTCAGGAGGGATTTTGTCCCACTCCCCTTTGCAGATCTTCTCCAAGTCATTAAGGTTTCGAGGCTGACGTTTGGCAACTCGAACCTTCAGCTCCCTCCACAGATTTTCTATGGGATTAAGGTCTGGAGACTGGCTAGGCCATTCCAGTACCTTAATGTGCTTCTTCTTGAGCCACTCCTTTGTTGCCTTGGCCGTGTGTTTTGGGTCATTGTCATGCTGGAATACCCATCCACGACCCATTTTCAATGCCCTGGCTGAGGTAAGGAGGATCTCACCCAAGATTTGACGGTACATGGCCCCGTCCATCGTCCCTTTGATGCGGTGAAGTTGTCCTGTCCCCTTAGCAGAAAAACACCCCCGAAGCATAATGTTTCCACCTCCATGTTTGACGGTGGGGATGGTGTTCTTGGGGTCATAACACTTTCACCCAGTTGTCCTCTGAATCATTCAGATGTTCATTGGCAAACTTCAGACGGGCATGTATATGTGCTTTCTTGAGCAGGGGGACCTTGCGGGCGCTGCAGGATTTCAGTCCTTCACGTCGTAGTGTGTTACCAACTGTTTTCTTGGTGACTATGGTCCCAGCTGCCTTGAGATCATTGACAAGATCCTCCCGTGTAGTTCTGGGCTGATTCCTCACCGTTCTCATGATCATTGCAACTCCACGAGGTGAGATCTTGCATGGAGCCCCAGGCCGAGGGAAATTGACAGTTCTTTTGTTTTTCTTCCATTTGCGAATAATCTTGTAGCCCATTCCAGCCTTGTGTAGGTCTACAATCTTGTCCCTGACATCCTTGGAGAGCTCTTTGGTCTTGGCCATGGTGGAGAGTTTGGAATCTGATTGATTGATTGCTTCTGTGAACAGGTGTCTTTTATACAGGTAACACGCTGAGATTAGGAGCACTCCCTTTAAGAGTGTGCTCCTAATATCAGCTCGTTACCTGTATAAAAGACACCTGGGAGCCAGAAATCTTTCTGATTGAGAGGGGGTCAAATAATTATTTCCCTCATTAAAATGCAAATCAATTTATAACATTTTTGACGTGCGTTTTTCTGGATGTTGTTGTTGTTATTCTGTTTCTCACTGTTCAAATAAACCTACCATTAAAATGATAGACTGATCATTTCTTTGTCAGTGGGCAAACGTACAAAATCAGCAGGGGATCAAATACTTTTTTCCCTCACTGTATATATGTACATTTAGCTTCTTTTTCAGGAGGGTCCTGCATCGCTGCTGTGTAATCCCGATAGAGAGATTTGTACGTAGTTATTTCTCGACATTGGGATGTGTTTGGCCATGACTAATTACATTCATTGTTCGTTTGTTTAGATATTGAGGGAACCAAAGGGAGGAAACCATACAAACATAATACAGAATCGGGAATCGAAACCAGGTCCTTCTTGATATGAGGCACAAGTGTTACCACAGTGCCACGCTGCCGCTAAAATACAGTAATTGTGTGTATTGTACCGATGATGTATTTGCATGCTGTAGCAAGTATTTAGAACATATCATATGCATGTTTAGGGTGCTTTTGGAGCAATGTGCACGAGTTCTCATAAGCATGCCTGCATGTGTGATGCTTAGATATCTAAATGTGTTTCTCAATATTTGCATTTGTTCGCCCCCCCCAAAAAAAGCGGCCTAAAAAAAGCAATTAAAGACATCCTATTTTATTTTTGGTTTTTGATTGATCAGAAAAAATACATCGCAGAAAATGACATCACTTTTTGTAAGTAACTTCTCTGCTTTTTCCTACAAAAGTTGTGTCACGATACATCACTTTTGTCAGCACTGAGACATGTTTAATAATGAAATCATGTAAATGATCCAAAAAGTGCATTTAAAATAAAGGTCTAAATTTGTACTTCAACATCCAAAATCTGAAATGTTGAAATCTAAAACACACCCATATTAGATGATGTATACATAACATTATTATTGTGGTCTGTGTGGGTATGCACATTGGTATCCTTGTGCCTTGGATGTGAAAGTGCTATGAGAATGGTACATGCTTGTGATCCAGTGACTTGGATGTGGAAACCTGAAGGCAAGTGCAGCAACTAGGTTGTTATGAGATATTTGGACTAATCATACTCCATATACACACACATCCCTTCTCATAGATGCCGTTACATTTCTACTTTTGTCCAACAATCAAAATCATCATAATCAATCAATTTGACAAGGGATATTTCCTTTTAGCGGTGTTCTTAAGTTGTGGATTCTCACATTACATCTGTAATAAGAGACTTGACCACGATCTCTGGCTCAGTGTCCTTTATTCGGTCCGTACTGCATTCCCACACGGCTGTCTCTCTTATTCTCTCAGTGCTGGTTCCGATGTCACTCCAGTCACCATCAGCAGCCCCGCTGCTGTTCTTTGTCGCTCTTGCAGCCCCACAGCAGCTCCGCTGCTGTAATCTCACACAGCTCCCTTGGCTGTTCCTGCTGCAGCTCCACTCTCCTCTCTGCTACTCCGCAGCTCTGACAGCCTCGTGCTGTCTCGCCTCCTCGTCGCTCCTGCGACTCTTGGCAGCCACCCCGCTGCCTCTCACACCCAGCCTTACTGCCTATCCTATCTGCAGCTTTACACCTCCCAGTAGCTCCATACTGTTCCCGGGGTTGGCTCCCGCTTCGACGGTGCCCCCTCGGCTCGTACGCCCGCGTGGCCCCACACCTTTCCATTCACACCCCGACTGCCTTCTCTTTCCGGTTTACCCGCTTAAAGACCCCAACCTTTCACCCACGTCACCTGGCTCCGCCTCCTCGTGACGTCACATCCGGAAGGTCGCTTACGCCCGCATTACACCACCCTCCCCCATAGAAAAAACCCAGCCGACCTCGGCTGAACAATACCAAAGCGTAATGCGGTGAACCGACCTTCCCCCTTAAAGGACACTAAGCATGCAATATAACAACAAGAACAACAACACAAGTAACATCGACGAACGTACGAAAGCATGCGATAAATACGACGGCAAGAACAAGAACAATAACAACATACAATCAACGAAACGTAAGCGATTTGGAACGAGTGCGGGTCGCCGGCCCGTCCCGGACGGTCGGCGGCCCACTTGTAGAACGGGGACGCGATGGAACACGAGGAATGACAGGGGGTAATTCCCCTGCTGCGATTGGAAGTCCACCGACGTCTCGTGTCCCTGACGAATCAGTCTTGGTCGTGTTCCGCGAATGTGCCTGCAGCGGGGTCGGAAGGGTCGCAGGGCTCGAAGGTCCCGCAGCCCTGGCAGGCGCCCTCCGAACAGGCCCACTCCTCCCCCGCGGTGTCACGGTCGGCCTGTCTGGAACAGGTACGACAGGCGCTCTAGCAAGATCAATGGACGCAGGCGGGGAAGAGTCAGAGTCAGCAGCAACAGACCCCGGCAAGGCAACATTGGGAGATGACGCATCATGTAGGGGAGCAACATATGGTTTCAACCGCGACGTATGAACAAACCAACGGCGAGACCCAATCTGAACGCGCGCCGACTGTGGATTGGGAACCTCAATGAGGCGCACAGGACCATGCCAAGGTTTGTGCAATTTAGGAGAGGTCCCCGGCCGCACCTGCGGGCAATGGAGCCAGGCCAGGTCTCCCACCTTCCAGGGGCACTCCCCCTCAGACCGCCGAGCATACCGCTCGTTCCGGGCCTGGGCTTTGGCCGTAGCAACGCGGGCGTTTTCCCGCGCCTCCGTAACCTGGCGAACCGTGTCCTGAATGTATTCAGGGAGTGGTTTACGAGGTCCCTTCACCCCAGTACCCAATTGCACATCCACCGGAGGCACGTTTTCCCGACCATACATAAGGTAAAACGGCGAATACCCTGTAGCCGCATGGGGCGTCATCCTGTACGCCGAAAGCACTCCGGGGATGTGCAGATCCCAATCTGATTGCTGTTCACTCACAGTATGGCAAAGCATGGCAGACAATGTCCTGTTCAGCCGCTCAACCATACCATCCGTCTGCGGATGGTATGGAGATGTCCGTATTTTCTTAGTCCCAAGGCCCGCGCACACTTCAGCCAATAATTTAGAAGAGAAATTTCGGCCCTGGTCCGTGAGGAGTCTCTCAGGCGCCCCCTTGTCCATAATGTACCCAAACAAAAAGGCGTCGGTGATGGCCGCGGCCGACTGATTGGGCAACGGCCAGGCCATCGGCCAACGGGAGAGATACTCAACCCCTACCAGCAAATATTTATTTCCCCTCGCCGATGGTGGGAAGGGTCCCAATATGTCCAGTGCCACCAATTCATTGACTCGAGACACCTGAATCGACTGGAGAGGCGGCACGTAAGGATGTTTAGGCGGCTTACGCCGGGCGCATTCAGGGCACGCGCGCACGTGCCCTACGACATCTGTCGCCATGCCGTGCCAAAAATAATGACGTTGTAACGTCAACAAAGTCTTCTGCACCCCTAAATGCAATAGTGTGTCACAATGGAGAGTTCTAATCAACTCAAATCGCAAGGACGTTGGTACCACCACACGCCAGCTTTCCTGGAACCTTTCTTGCCACATAAGCAGACCATCTCGGAGAGCGGTTCGCGGCCCCACAGCCGAACTCGGACTCCCATTGTCCCTCATAGACCGCTTCCGCATGGACAACAACGACTCGTCCATCATCTGTTCCCGAATCCAGACAGACCGCGGCAGATTCAAAACCCCGTCAGTCGGTCCCGGTTCCATCGGAGTATCCGACTTCCCGACGGCCAACGTAAGCGGCTGAGGGGGGTTCAGAATCGGCGAACACCTATGCGTCCCCGACGCACATTTACAAGGGGCGCGCCCTGGTAATCTGGAAAGTGCGTCAGCGTTCGCATGGCGCACTCCCTTCCGATGTTGAATTTGGAAGGAAAATTCCTGCAGCGTGTCCAACCAACGTGCCCACTGTCCCGATGGCTGGTCCATTTTGAGTGCATATTGCAAGGCCGCATGATCCGTACGCACAATAAACGAACGACCGTAAAGGTACGGTCGAAATTGGCGTAGGAAAAAAACAACCGCCAAAAGTTCTCTACGAGTGACACAGTAGCGTGTTTCCGCAGGCGACAAGACTCGGCTACCATACGCCACGACGCGCTCTACGCCCCCTTTAGACAGTGATAATACCGCCCCAATACCTGTGTCACTCGCGTCCGTATCAAGAATGAAAGGGCGATCAAAATCGGGATAATCCAATGTCGGGGCCGTAGCCAATAGATCACGCAGACTCCGAAAGGCCGCCTCTTCCGGCTCTCCCCAAACAAATTTCTGTCCTTTACCCGTAAGGAGATGCAAGGGCCTCGCAATCGTCGCAAACCCCGGCACAAATCTTCGGTAATACGAGGCAAATCCCAAAAACCGCCGAACATCCCCCACGGAGGCCGGAGTCGGCCAATCCCGGACGCACGCCGTCTTTTCCGGATCCGTGGACACCCCCTCTGCACTCACAATGTGCCCCAAATAACGGACGGACCGTTGCAGTAGGTGGCATTTCTTTGGTTTGAATTTCAAATTGGCAGAGCGCATCCTCGTGAACACTGTCTCCAGCCGCGTTAAATGTTCCTCAAATGTGCGGCTGAACACAATAATATCGTCCAAATATATAAGACACATCTCCCACTGCAACCCCGTCAAAACGAGCTCCATCAACCTTTGAAACGTAGCAGGGGCCGCATTCAATCCCATCGGGAGGCAGTTGAATTGAAATAACCCCTGCGGCATACGGAATGCGGTTTTCTCCCGTGAGGACTCGTCAAGGGGAAGCTGCCAAAATCCCGAAGAGAGGTCCAGTGTGGAAAAGAACTTAGCCCCCGACAATGCGTCAAGGGAGTCGTCCATACGCGGCAGGGGGTACGCATCTGCCACCGATATCTTATTCAATTTCCGGAAATCAACACAAAATCGCAAGTTGCCATCCTTTTTCTTAACCAAGACCACAGGAGCGCCCCATGGGCTGTTAGATGGCGATATAATGTCCGCAGCCAACATGTCTTCCACCGCCCCCCGAACGTGTTCTCGCTCCGCTGGACTCATCCGATGCGAATTTAACCGAATAGGGGCAGCGTCGCCCGTCTCAATGTGATGGGAAAGCAACGATGTGCGTCCCAAATCCAAATCGTCGGAGCTGAACACATCCGAATACGTCAGCAACAATTTACGCAGTGCATCACGTTGCCCCACGGACAGGGAAGAATTTTCGTCACATAAGGTAGCGATCCAACGATTATCCGAACCCCTTGGCTCGGAAACACCAGCGACCACTCCCCGGCGATGCGGACAATCGTGCGTCGCAAACGCCGTAGTGGCATGTGCCACAACCGTACCGGCCGGAACACGGATGTTTTCCACCCCCGCATTAAGCACCTGTAAAACCGGTAATTGATCCGGCCGGACGATGGTCTGTGCCCCAACTAACGCCAACCCTGTTGTTATCGTGGCGGATGGAGACAACAAGACCCCTACTGCTCCTAGCCGATTGGGCAGGGGCTTCCGATACCGCAAGGGTATAAGCATCTGTGAACCAGGTGGGATGTCCACAGATGCGACGGACAGTGCCTGCACCTGTACGGCCGAAGCAGGTCGCCCCCAGGGCAACGGCAGAAACGAGATTCGACGGCCCCCCGGCAATTCAATACAATTCTCATTGATTTTAATCAAAATGGGCATCTTAGCCAAAAAATCCGTGCCTAGTAAGCAAGGAACCGCCAAAGATCTCGATATTAACACAACGCCCGAAGCCGACACATCCCCTATAGATATCTTAGCATCCACCTGGCCCACGATACCCATACTACCCCCGTTCGCAGCGACGCACGACCCATAAACCGGACGCACAGCCCCCGGCGGAATGCCCAACAGATGGAAAATGACATCCGATATAATAGTCGCAGACGCTCCCGAGTCGACCAAAATGCGCACGTCCACACCTTGTATAGACCCCGGTACAGTGGACGAACCCGTAGCGGCCGCGACAACTCTCCGTGCCAATTTGCGCCACTGCGTAACTGAACGACAAGGCCCCGTCGATGGCCTTTCTTTAACAACAACAATAGGATCGCGCAACACAGGTGGTGGGTGAGGTGTAAAGCCTTGCCGAGTGTCTGGTGCGTGCCGACATGCCTGTTTCGGAGGTTCCTTGGTCGGCTTGTCCGGTGTTGTGGGCTCCTGCTGCGGCGGACCCGGGAAGCGGGCCCAGCAATCTTTGGCGTAATGGCCCCTACGGCCGCAGCGGAAGCAATCGGCCTCGTTGCGCCGAAGCGCAGGTCTTGCATCCCGGCGGCCCCGTCCCGATGGCGTAGCGCGCGGCCCCGGCCTTCCGCGTCCCGACCATGGAGAGGAGGCAGCCGTCAGCTCCTGTGGACCCCGCTCATCCGGCACATAGATCGCCCTTGTGGGGTCCCACCCCATCGCGCCTCCTTCCTTGACGGGCCCACCCGTCCATGCCGCCACTTGCTTCCAGCGGCGGAGATTAAACTGCGCATCCAGACACTTTGCTGCCGCCCGGGACGTGAGCTTCTCATGCCCACACACAGGCATGGGGATCCCCAGATCCCGAGACAGCTCCAGCATTTTTCCCAATATGAGAGGCTCGAGCAGATCCTGTGGCGTGTCAGGATATGCTGCCATGGCCAGCTCCAACACCGCACCCCTGAACGCCACGGGCGATTCGCCGATGCGCGTCGTCAGGTGGCTCATAGGCGTCGGCCATTTCCTCAAAAAACTCCACATAAAGTCTTCTTCTTATCGGCCGTTATGGAACGGAAAAATCGAACAGATTCGTCGTCCAGTAGAGTCGGCAACACTTCCAAGGCCTCGGCATCGGTCCATCTTGCTGAACGAACCGCCGCCAAAAATCGGCAGGCGAAAGCGCTCCAATCGCCCCCGATAGAGAATTCCTTAACTGTAGTAAGGTGGCGACTCCGACTCCTCTTTACGCCGTCTTCCAATGATGGTTGTTCTGGAGGCAAATTCAAAATGGCGTCGGCCCGCGGCGTGGCCAAGATGGCGGTTTGGCGCCGCGGAGCGCGCAAGATGGCGTCTTCTTGCCGCGTGGCCAATGGCGGCGGCAGGGCAGGCAACGTGGCGGCCCGTGGAGCACCTTCTCGTTCCGTCGTCGTCCTTGGCGTAACGAGGTGACATAGATGCGCCAGGACGTCCTTGAGTGTCTCCAGTTGTTCTGCCACCTGTTGCCATCTTTGATCAGCGTCCGATGTTGTTGACGGACCCGCCATCGCGCCGACATCTTCCACGCCCGTCCCCGTCCTCGCCTCAGCAGGGCTCTCCTCCACCACCCCAGCAGAATCCGTGGTCGGAGGGAATTCGTCGTCGTCGGACGAAGAAGCCGATGCTGGCGCCGGAGGAATTTTCTTCCTTACTTGCTTAGACATGCCGACCCCACTTCTGACACCAGTGTAATAAGAGACTTGACCACGATCTCTGGCTCAGTGTCCTTTATTCGGTCCGTACTGCATTCCCACACGGCTGTCTCTCTTATTCTCTCAGTGCTGGTTCCGATGTCACTCCAGTCACCATCAGCAGCCCCGCTGCTGTTTTTTGTCGCTCTTGCAGCCCCACAGCAGCTCCGCTGCTGTAATCTCACACAGCTCCCTTGGCTGTTCCTGCTGCAGCTCCACTCTCCTCTCTGCTACTCCGCAGCTCTGACAGCCTCGTGCTGTCTCGCCTCCTCGTCGCTCCTGCGACTCTTGGCAGCCACCCCGCTGCCTCTCACACCCAGCCTTACTGCCTATCCTATCTGCAGCTTTACACCTCCCAGTAGCTCCCTACTGTTCCCGGGGTTGGCTCCCGCTTCGACGGTGCCCCCTCGGCTCGTACGCCCGCGTGGCCCCACACCTTTCCATTCACACGCCGACTGCCTTCTCTTTCCGGTTTACCCGCTTAAAGACCCCAACCTTTCACCCACGTCACCTGGCTCCGCCTCCTCGTGACGTCACATCCGGAAGGTCGCTTACGCCCGCATTACACATCTAATCAACATTTTTATAACGTAATCTCTCAGCGCTGCTACCGATGTGTCCAGGATTTAATTTCTCACTCATTATTTTCCAGAACACCACTATGCTGACTTGAAGTAGGGATTATCACCATAAGCTACTATCCATTACAGCACAAGGTATGCCTATCGATAACAATCCTATATTATTGTACCCTATAATCCAATAAACATATGAACAGGTTTAGCAGCATCATGAGGGCAAAATAAGGTGAGATGGATGTGACGTACCAACATAATCAGGCGTTCTTGTTTGCAATCAGGCACCGTGTGTATCTCTCTATATACCTTTGCGTGGCTATCACTTTATGTTTGTGCTGTGGCCACGTTTTCCGATCGACGTGGGGGCCGTCAGCATGCCAATGATCAAATGCCCCTTTCCCCTTAAACGCAATGGCACGTCCCCTTCCTCGGTAGAATTTAGTTTTCGCGAAAGTGTCGCATCCTTCCTCAAGCCCTTGTTGATCTCTATCAAGGCATGAGATCGTGCCTCTTCCTTTGCGCTGCACCCAGAGAATCGCACGTTCTTTTGTTTCCTCCAGCTGAGTTCATGTTACGTGGAGAAAAGCTAAAAAAATAAGATAAATATATATGCAAGTGCCTTCTAAACAAAGTATTGCACTAATGTAAATGAACAAGGCTCTCGCCATAGGCTGTCAGTTTAGTTATTTGACATCAAGTACATTTCTGGTGCGTGAATTTGGCCCCAAACTGCATAGCTGGTGGGTACTTTGTTAATGTGCATCATTTTAAAAGTTGAATATGAATTATATACTTGTTTAAACTTACAAAGCTGTGTTGTACAATACTAACAAATACAACCTGCATGCCCCATTTAAAATGGTCTGGCTACCTTTATTGTTGTTAGCTGAGAGCTGGATGCATATGTTTAATAGCAGACCAAGAACATATACGTACGTGTCTTTTAAGACTTGTGTGATTGGAAACAAATATATAACCATATAATCACGTGGGCAATTTGTGAGACTTATCCATTATATCACACCAAAACTATTACATATTTCCCGCCATTAGGGCCCGGGTATTGCTATGGTATTTGAGCAATGTTCCATTCTAACATTGTTCAGAAATATCTATATAAAAGTCCAGAGACAGAGACACGATGTAGACAAGAGTTTGGCCCAAGCACATAGCCACTTCGTCATTGTGTGTGTGGGAGTGACAGCTCTTGTCCACAGATGGCTACAAGATGGAAAGATGGGGTCATATATTACAACCAATTGCTCTAGAAAGATATTTAGAATCCTGGCACTAGCTTGTCAGCATATTATAGTAATTTCAATGTTAACTCGGCAGTGCTATACAAGTTAGATCCCATTTAAAATGTGCGTGCATGTGTGCGTGTCCATAGTGGCGTAGTGCTTCATAGGTCCTTGCTAGCAGCACTTGCCCCAGCAGCCTGTTAAAAGCTATATGGGGAATATGTGTAGTGCTTACTACAGTGCACACAATCCTGGGAAGTTGTTTTTTATATTTGTTTCTCTGGCCATACATGGCAGGTCTTATCTGAACGTGTCCTGGGTCACCACTAGGTCAACTCAGCCTTAATGAGTACCTGGCATGGTGTGTGAACATCAGCACTGGGAAGACAAAGATGGCTTATGTCGTGTCACCCACACTGCCTGAATGTGTTTACTAACAGCACTCGTCTCTGTGATCTCCAAGACTAGATATAGGCTGTTTGTGTTTTATGTGTGTATATTGTACGTGTGTGCATTATACATGCAGAAAGGGTGAAACCGCAATATGATTGTTTTACTAAATCAAGTGGCGTCACCTCCATATGCGATAACCTAACACCCCTGAACTCATGTGTCATGTGGTGATGTTGCACAAACAAGGTGATTTATGCAGACTGACCCATCCATAAAGGGAGGAGGGGTGACCAGAATCAGTATCGGGTGTGGAGTTAAAGGGAAACATGAGTTTGTCTTTTACAGGATATGCCCACACAACGACACCAAGTTATCCATACGTTTTGAAGCATGCACAGTCTAAGTGTGAAATACAGGTTGACATTCTCTGAAAAATCCTAAGCCGATGGCCCATAAGCAAGCATGGCAGAGATTGGATAGGCTGACCTGTATCATGACAGTGTGGAACTCCGACAAATGGCTGCATGCCGTCTAGAAGGATACGCACTGCCTCAGTGCTCATTTAAGGGTGCAACGGTGGTGAGATGCTAGCTAACTCGCCTGGTATACAGGAGGTCGTGGGTTCCATCCCAACCCTGTCGCTTTCTGTATATTTGGAGTTTGCGTGTCTCTCTCCCCGTGGTCATATGGATTTTTCTCTTTGTTTTCCGTTTTTTCCCTCCACATTTAGAAGCATGCGTTGAGAGTATTTGTCTGCTGTAAATTTCCACATGATGAGCCATCTTGTTGAGCTATAATTTGTGGTCAGGTTGCTTCTGAAAAAAGAGCTAAATAGCTCAGTGGGCCTCACCTGGAAAAATAAAAATAGGAATAGGTACGTAAATAAGGAGACACCTTTAAATCTGGCTTTGACATACTCTATTTCATACAGGGTGATAACATTCCGCTGAAGGTGTATGATTGTGAGGATTGCTTAAATATAATTTATCACGAACCAATGTCAAATTTCACAATATTTATTGTATTGTCTTTTGTATATTCTTGTACTTCCGGTCTAATTAATGATTCATTCAAAGTCCTTCAACTACAATTCATTCAACGCATCTGCCGTGATATTAGCGCAGTGTCGCAACTATGGTGTGTTGATTTCCCGCACCTCCAATATGCCACACCCCCGATTATCATGGTTGGCTACGTATGGTGCGTTCAACATATGTACTTGCAGCGACCCTAATAGCTGTAATATTTATCATAAAACAGTGGAACCCATCCATTATTGATGCTGCATCTATTACAACGACAAAAACAACTGTTTTGGTCAGTCGTTATTACGAATACAAATTATGCACGTGCAACATTCCGCAACAATTTCCCCCAAGGGCCTCCACACGTACGCTCGTACATTTTCATTAACGACGACCTGAACAGATACGGTGTGGATGGGGAAATCAAACCTGTCACAAGTGTTCGCGTGCGTTTAATAATGATAGTAATTCATCATGTTAAATTTTTTTAAATATATATTATATTTACATGTCACCAGTGGAACAACGTACCCAGTGCCCAAGAGGAAACAGACGTAGAAAGAAGTAGTCATGATAATCTATAGTATGGGCATAACATTGACTCTGCTCTGACATGGGAATCACCTTAGCTATTAAAGTCACCTAGCAACCACGTGCCAAATTTTAACTAAGGGTTTCTTGTCCAACTATTATTGATTGAGCCAACAAATGATGTATAACAATATATTCGCGATATAATCTTAATTAGCGGGTTAATAGTTGCAAGGTTTCCTACAACAATAGTTATTCAAACTTCTAATTTCTGCCAAATCACTCAGGATCTCCATTCTTGGCATAACAAAAAAATGTTGGCCACAAAATCCACGAAAAGAAAAAGCCAAAACAATGGACCACATCACATTTTATGCCCTTTATTGATGCTGCACAACAAAAGGTCATGGACCAGGGTCCAAAATACGGCTTGAGCACAAGTCAAGGTCCTACTCAATATCTGGTAAATGTTGCCAGATAAACTTTTTTTAAATTATTACTAATGTAAAGAAGTAGTGGCATTTAATCACTGGTGAGCGTGAGCAATAACATGTTAAGGACACGGTGATATTGCTATAACTGGACAACGACATCACTGCAACGTGACTTAGTGCCACCTATTGCATTTAAAAATTGCGTATAATAGTCCCCAAACGGCTCCGGCTCATTCATTTGTAGACACTGCATTGTTTTTGTTCATAACTTCTACCCGTGATGCATTGGCATCAAAGGGAAAGGGCATGCAATGCTGAGCATGGAGCAAACAATCTTAATACAACATTTTCATTACATTTTGTGTTCATCAAAATGCGTTATAAATGTAAATGCCTCTCCGCACATGTGGCTGTAATAATGAATCCAGTGACAAATATTGTTTTGTTAACTACAATTTGACCAGGCAGTGTTCAAGCACTTCACTCACAATATGTAGAATGTGAATTAATATTCAGTTTCCGGTAAAAAAAAATGTGTTGTTGTCAAAGTAAAAAATCAAACCGATGCATTCCTCAAATGAGCGTTTAGGCGGTACTGATGTCCTGTTTACAGCCCTCAACCAGGATCGGAAATTCAACATTCGTATGGTAGGAGTGAGTTCATAGGACAACCACTGTGGACTTCCCTACAAAATAGTACTCATTTTATTGACTCTAGATGGATGATAGGTTGAGTAAACCCCTCTTCCGATTGTGAGCTGCACATTCTAACTCTTAAGTAAGGCATATTTGTCCGGTATGGTATGATGAGAGGCAGAGTGAGAGACTTGTGGTTATAGCCGGCAGTGCATCTCTTCGATCTATGAGAATAATCAGAGCTGCATAACCACTTCAGCATAAATATCAAGTATTGTGAGTTTGATAGTCCAGTCATCAATGACTGCAACAAAAATATTTTAGTTCGTTTTACAGCCTTATCCATCTCAGAGGACAATATAAAATTCTCTATCGGACATTACCTGAGACTTTCCCCTATAAAGTTGATGAAATAGGTTATTTAATTGTGATAGTGAGAATATTCATCTTTTAATCACGGCCAATGCCATCGACGTTTCCGTATCTATTCCAAAAAATCGCACTCTTTACAGACAAAATGATTGCCACAAATGAACTACAATACCTTGCTGATCTCATCAAGGAGTATACACGATCATCACGCAAACTCCAGTCATCCTCGCAGCAGCGGCTTTTTGTTAAACATGAGAACAAAGACGGTAACTGCATCGCGTGCTCTCAGATACGCTTCTGCGGCTGTCTAGAATACTGTTCATTCCGACATGAGGAAGCCACTGAAGCTATGCACTTTTAAATCTACATTGAAAACTCATTTCTTTAGAACAATTAGCATGGTTAGCTATGCACGGTGCGAAAGAAGTTCAACAAATATAGTGAGGGAAAAAAGTATTTGATCCCCTGCTGATTTTGTACGTTTGCCCACTGACAAAAAAATGATCAGTCTATAATTTTAATGGTAGGTTTATTTGAACAGTGAGAGACAGAATAACAACAACAAAATCCAGAAAAACGCATGTCAAAAATGTTATAAATTGATTTGAATTTTAATAAGGGAAATACGTATTTGACCCCTCTGCAAAACATGACTTAGTAATTGGTGGCAAAACCCTTTGTTATGCAGTATATTCTTAGTCTCAAGCCTCACCTTACCATATTAATAATAAGTATGCGGCCCTTGCCCCACCACCTTCTCCAACCATTATATAAACGCAGTTGTAACTCCTGCAATCTCTCATTTACTTGATACAGCTGTCGTGGCTGTGACGGTACCACCTGAAGACGGAAGCTTGTGTTGCCTCCGAAACGTCGTGATTTTTATTTTTATTTTATTTTACTTTTTAATGTTTTTACCTACGTGACTTTACCGAAAAAACCTAAGAATAAAAAACCCTTGTTGGCAATCACAGAGGTCAGACGTTTCTTGTAGTTGGCCACCAGGTTTGCACACATCTCAGGAGGGATTTTGTCCCACTCCTCTTTGCAGATCTTCTCAAAGTCATTAAAGTTTCGAGGCTGACGTTTGGCAACTCGAACCTTCAGCTCCCTCCACAGATTTTCTATGGGATTAAGGTCTGGAGACTGGCTAGGCCACTCCAGGACCTTAATGTGCTTCTTCTTGAGCCACTCCTTTGTTGCCTTGGCCGTGTGTTTTGGGTCATTGTCATGCTGGAATACTCATCCACGACCCATTTTCAATGAGGGAAGGAGGTTCTCACCCAAGATCTGATGGTACATGACCCCGTCCATCGTCCCTTTGATGCGATTAAGTTGTCCTGTCCTTTTAGCAGAAAAAACACCCCCAAAGCATAATGTTTCCACCTCCATGTTTGACAGTGGGGATGGTGTTCTTGGGGTCATAGGCAGCATTCCTCCTCCTCCAAACATGGCGAGTTGAGTTGATGTCAAAGAGCTCCATTTTGTTCTCATCTGACCGCAACACTTTCACCCAGTTGTCCTCTGAATCATTCATATGTTCATTGGCAAACTTCAGACGGGCATGTATATGTGCTTTCTTGTGCAGGGGGACATTGTGGGCGCTGCAGGATTTCAGTCCTTCACGGCGTAGTGTGTTACCAACTGTTTTCTTGGTGACTATTGTCCTAGCTGCCTTGAGATCATTGACAAGATCCTCCCATGTAGTTCTGGGCTGATTCCTCACCGTTCTCATGATCATTGCAACTCCACGAGGTGAGATGTTGCATGGAGCCCCAGGCCGAGGGAGATTGACAGTTCTTTTGTGTTTCTTCCATTTGCGAATAATCGCACCAACTGTTGTCACCTTCTCACCAAGCTGCTTGGCGATGGTCTTGTAGCCCATTCCAGCCTTGTGTAGGTCTACAATCTTGTCCCTGACATCCTTGGCGAGCTCTTTGGTCTTGGCCATGGTGGAGAGTTTGGAATCTGATTGATTGATTGCTTCTGTGAACAGGCGTCTTTTATACAGGTAACAAGCTGAGATTAAGAGCACTCCCTTTAAGTGTGCTCCTAATCTCAGCTCGTTACCTGTATAAAAGACACATGGAAGCCAGAAATATTTCTGATTGAGAGGGGGTCAAATACTTATTTCCCTCATTAAAATGCAAATCAATTTATAACATTTTTGACATGCGTTTTTCTGGATTTTGTTGTTGTTATTCTGTCTCTCACTGTTCAAATAAACCTACCATTAAAATTATAGACTGATCATTTCTTTGTCAGTGGGCAAACGTACAAAATTAGCAGGGGATCAAATACTTTTTTCCCTCACTGTATATAAATTACCGTGGCTTCCCTCTGCTAGATTTTACAGCTGGTGTACAGCCAGCACCTGAACTCTAATGTCCACTTTTGGAGCCTCTTAACACCTGTATCTACAACGTCCCTTTGGTCACTGACTTCTGGGTGTCACTCCAACGTCCAGCTTAGGAAACTGCCTTCTTCTATCCTGCAGATAGTTAATATACATCACAACATTCTCTTCATGGTTACATTTAAATTGCTTTCCTGGTACACTCTTCTGAACTTCCAAGTTATTTAGGCTATCTTGCCTGAAATTGAACATATTTTGCGTGCATATTTTGAGGCTTGAATACAAAAAGAGGAATACGTGGATAAGGAAAAAATATATAGTTGAAAGTTAGAGGCATATTGACTGTTAATAACAGTACGTGAACTTGGACAACACACCATTGTAAAGGATGATAAATGAGACTGGCAATTGAACGGCAACCAAAAGACAGAACACACCGAGAGGAGGTCAACAGTGGAGATGCAGTCATGAGATTAGCTCACATGCAGGAGCAAGTTGGAGCATGGCTTCGCAAGACTCTAATACATGTTTTTCTTTAGGTTATATCATGTACATATAAATCTGTCGCTAACCCGCCACCACCAGGCACAGCCAATTAGTAAGGTTTTTCGTAAGGTTTGCCAATTAGCTAGTACTTCAGCACAATTGTGGGTTCACTCTCCAACACACCGGTGTGCTGAAGTAGTAACTAACTTGCACGTTTTGTTTATGTGACAAACCTTACTCATTGGCTGTGTGCAGTGGTGGCGGGTTGAACGACCCATTTTTATTTAGGCGAACTAACACAAAAAACCTTTGTTATAGGTAAAATCACGAGACATGGGGAGGCCTTCATCCATTCGTGGATAGCTCATGATAATGATATGTTTGATTAAATTGTAGCTGCCACTAAGAAAAAAATGTTTCAGATACAATTGCAAAAAGAGATGTTTATTATCATACCCATAATTTAAAAAACGATACATTTTGGGTCGGTTATTTAGGCTTTGGCCGATCACACAATAGCATATTCTTTATTACAAATTACATCACACCGCCTTTAATGGCTACCCAAATTTTACTGGCATGCTAATAGAACTGCACATTTGATTACGAGAAAATTGTCTCATTGGGGATCATGCATTCCACTCGTTTACCCATATATAGATTTACCATATGCTATGCAGTGGCACTGCTTGTAAAAGCACCACTGTGCTTTATACATCTACCGTTTCCCTGTGAATGCTTTTTATTCATTTGCTGTCATTAGCCTTACATTTTAAAGATTCCATTTAATGTAGGTCACAGGTTTCCCCAACCAATTAAGCTAAACTTTTTTTTAATCACCCACAGTGCATTTCGCAAGTAATGCCTATATGTGTTTAGTATTTTACACTCTTTGAAGATTCCATACCATTTTTTTGACAAGCTACACACCAAACACCTACATATAACAACAGGGACACTATCTACATAACCTCTGTCCTATCTACTGCTGATAAATAATTGCTCTGATACCGTGAACAACATCCATCCATCTTATTGTCCTTGTTAAAGCCGGGAAAAATAATGTTGGCAATTTTTCAAGTTGAAAAGTATTTTGGCCTGAGGTCGTGTTGGCAAGTCCTCTTCCTCATGGATTACTAACAAGCTGTGTCCTTGCTTTCACCGTCCGATAAGGCAGTTTCAAGATAAAAAATAATACTCTAGTAGGAAACACCTCTGTCGTGGTGCATACAGCTCAGCCCAAAGTGACCACGCAGTTCAGGTGTGTTCACATGGTGAGGGGGGGACTCACAGGACAGATATCACAGATTCACTCTGAGTAAATCTATATATATAAAATCGCAAATCTGTCTGTCTGTGTGTGTGTCTGTGTGTCGCCGGACCATACGCAGTTTCATTGGACGGCGGTTGCCCCTGGCAACGGGTAGCGACGCATTCGCTGCCGGGTGGACGCCATTTTTAATTCCCGTAAAAAATATGCGCACGCATTTGTGGTAGAAACTCGATATACCCAGCGTTGCCCGGGGGGAAAATACATTTAAAATCTTATGAAAACTTTCAAACATTACATACCAATGAAAAAACAACTGTGTAATTACTTTTAAACCCGACGCGCCAAGAATCGATTCTCTGAATCGCGCAAATGAATCGAAGGTTGTAGATTCCTTTAGATTCGGACGATTCCCGTTTACTATAAGTTGGTTAAAGTCGATATAAACTGCTACGAACGGGAAATATCCGGCGTTGACCGGGGCAAAAATGTAATTAAAAACTCCTGAAAAAATAAAAAAATAAAATAACAATGAAAATGAAACTCTATCATTCAAAATGTAAACCCCCAACATGCCAGGAATCGATTCTTTGAATCGCACAAAGGACTAATCGAAGGTTGTAAATTACTTTAGGATCGCGCTTCCTGTTTAATATAAGTTGCTTATAGAGTTGATATAAACTGCTACAAATGGGAAATATCCGGCGTTGACTGGGGCAAAAATATAATGCTGAGGGCGGTTGTGAGTGGCGATTGTGAGTGGTGATTAGTGAGTGGTGAGGGGAGGTTGAGTGGTGAGGGTGAGTGGTGAGGGTGAGTGGTGAGGGTGAGTGTTGAGGGTGAGTGGTGAGTGGTGATTGGTGAGGGTGTGATTGGTGAGGATGAGTGGTGAGGGAGAGTGGTGAGGGAGAGTGGTGAGGGTGAATGGTGAGGGTGAGTGGTGAGTGGCGAGGGTGAGTGTTGAGGGTGAGTGGTGATTGGTGAGCGTGTCATTGGTGAGGATGAGTGGTGAGGGAGAGTGGTGAGGGAGAGTGGTGAGGGTCAATGGTGAGGGTGAGTGGTGAGTGGTGAGGGTGAGTGTTGAGGGTGAGTGGTGAGTGGTGATTGGTGAGGGTGTGATTGGTGAGGATGAGTGGTGAGGGAGAGTGGTGAGGGAGAGTGGTGAGGGTGAATGGTGAGGGTGAGTGGTGAGTGGTGAGGGTGAGTGTTGAGGGTGAGTGGTGAGTGGCGATTGGTGAGGGTGTGATTGGTGAGGATGAGTGGTGAGGGAGAGTGGTGAGGGAGAGTGGTGAGGGTGTGATTGGTGAGGATGAGTGGTGAGGGAGAGTGGTGAGGGTGAATGGTGAGGGTGAGTGGTGAGTGGTGAGGGTGTGTATATATGTAAGGTTATTAAGAAATATCTTTTTCACCCGGGCAACGCCGGGTACTTATGCTAGTTCCCATATAAGTAACCAACGCCCGTGTTCGAGTCTTTCGCGTATTTTCAGATTACGCACCACAATCTTGCTATTTGGTGGATTTAAAGTTGAAATGTTGCTGGACCACGTTGCCTTTTCAATGCTGCTCAATTATGTGAGCTGCTCAATTCAGCTCCTGAATATGTTCCCAGCACATTAAGAAAAACGTCGGACATAATGGCGAGCAACACTGGGTACAATCCGAAAACATGTCAGAGAGCTTGGAATCGTCTAAAGCATTAATTTATTACTTTTGTCATCATTGCATGAGTTCCCTTCTGATTATCACTGTTCTAATATCAATACATATTTTATTTAACCTGCTATTTATTTGTGACAGCTTGGATTACTACATCGGTTTCCACTGGATACAATGCTTTTTTCATTGTCTACAAAAGCCTGGCATAATGGTATTCCATGTTCGTTTGTGTTTTCTCAATTCTGATTGAGAATATGTATGGCGTGAATGGTATTCGAAAACGAGCTACTTTTTTGGTTGGCTATCCTTTATATTCACCAATATTCGGTTGTTTAGGATCTTTGTGAACATGGTACATGCATTATGATAAAGAGCTAATGGGTCTGTAATTCGTCAAATAAATTGTGTTAACATTTTGTTTTATATAATAACCACTGATGCATCATTTTGCTTTCAAGATTTATTTTTAAATATTTAGGATATATGTTTTGTTATTGTTGATCCAACGGATGTTCTCTCATTGATGATGTTATTCACCAGTTATTCCACCTTCTCCACAAACCTTCATATTTTTTCACGTTTTAAGTAAGATATGTGCTTGTGTTGTGGCCGAAACGTTGTGAGAATTATATTTTATTATATTTTATTTTGTATTATTTCCCTTCTACGTGACTTTACCGAAAGAACCAAGAATATAAGATATGTGCTGTTTACCATAATCCCATTCACTCACACAGTGTATCCATTCTACAGTATGAATGCATCCTTATTAAAATGCACTTTCATGAAAATGCGTTTATTTTTCAAGGGTTGAGAAACTTTACAACACAAAATCTGCTCATTGAAACAGCAGGTACCTTCAAATGGCCACAATATGTTGTGAACAACCAGTGGTGAAGAAAGAGCCTCCATTTCTGCTATGTTTGGAACGTCTCATGAGATGCAAGCTGGTGATCAGCTTTATGTAATCTAATAAGTAAAACGACAAAAGTGCACGAGTGCTATATACACAGACACTATAACCATTGGTTGTTATATACGACACCAACATACTTGCAGCAGAAGAGTCAAGAGTGTTTCCGTGATAAAACTATCGTTGGTTGGTTCTCACCTCCATAGGAATTCCTAAGCTGGAGGTGGATATTCCACCTTTTAATCTGTCTATAGCATAACCATTGTTGGTTTAAAGTGATACTCATTTTATTAATCCCTAAAGAGATGATGTGCTACTTTTAATTTGCAAACTCCCGAGTAAGGTGATCTACCACAGTGCCATTCAATACAAGTGTAATAACAGCCATAGAGGGTTCACGTGGGGATTGGCTTGCCGGTCCTGCTTGTAGCCAATAAGGGTTGAGATAGGGACCATGGCCCAGGCGTGATCAAGGCATGTCATCAGGAGTGATTGGCCTAGTCATTCGGGGCCCCAGCTAATGGGGAGCCGGATGAGGGGCGTGGTCCCGGGATTGACAGGGAACCATCGAGAATGGTCGAAGCTGTCCATGAACGATTGGCTGGGGGGACCACGTGACGAAGGGATTAAGAGAGAGTGAGAGAGAACGATCGAGAGGAGACTGGAACTGACAAGAGCAGGGTCACGCGCGGACGGGGCTCTGGGTCCCACGTGCGCGGTGGGGACTTAGTGCGAAGTCTGTCCTCTCTCCGTTGTCTGCCAGCAACGGAGAGTGAGTGAGTAAAGTGTATTGTGGAGTGGAAATAAAAAGGACTGATTCCGAAGCCATCTCAAGAAGGATTATTACACTGGTGTCAGAAGTAATTCTGCGACTGTTTCGACGATCGTCAAGATGTCTAAGCACCCCAGAAAAAAGAACCTGCCCGTGCCTCTATCGGAGGAAGAGGTCGAGACGGATGAAGATGAGCTGTTGGGAGCTACAGCCCTTGTGCCGCCTGCTGATGACACTCGCCTCGACGCCTCTCAGCGTCGACCGGGGGAGGATGCGACCACCGCAGGACCAAGAGACGAATGGCGGCTGATGGCGGAGCAGATTGAGTCGTTGCGCGCCATTCTGCTAAGCCTGGTGACCGCGGTGGCGTCCTCACCAGCCGTGGGTCGCCAGATCGCCGATCAGCTGGACGCCGCGGGAAGGGGTCCTGCTATGGAATCGGGACCCGCCATTGCTCCTGCCACGCGGGAGGACGCCGTCGTTATGGGTGGGGCGGCTGCGCCGGAGTCGTCGGCCGCCATTTTGGGCGCGCCTACCACCACGCGGCCGCCGGACGCCATTTTGCCTGCACAGAGCAGAGAGCGGGAACGGCAGTCGGAGACGCCCGCGGCACGCGCCTGCCACCGCGGACATCGCCTTCCACAAATTAAAGAATTTATCGCCGGGGGCGATTGGAGTGCTTTTACGTGGCGCTTCGAGTCAGCTTTTAGATCTGTGAACTGGACGGAGGAAGAAGCGCTGGGTGCGCTACCTACGCTGCTCGATGATGTGTCTCTGGGAGTCTTCCGCTCCATCCCAGCGTCCAAGAAGAAGACACTGCGGGATGCGTTCACAGAGATGGCGGAATTTTATGACCCGCCGACATCGGCCACCAGAAAATTTATGTCGCGTCGCCGAGCACCGGAGGAATCGCCGTTGGCCTATCGGGGGGCGTTGATGGCGATGGCCATGGCCGCCTACCCCGACGCAACGGCCGAGCATTTGGATCCGCTCATCCTTTCCCGCATGCTGGAGTTGTCTCAGGAGCTCAACATCTCTCTACCAGTGTGCAGCCACGAACCGCTTTCATCGCGGTGGGTGGCGCGCTGCCTGGACGCTAAGTTTTATATCAAGCGTTGGGACTAGATGGCGGCGTGGACAGGGAAACCCGAGATCGACGGGTCGCCTCTGGGGTGGTCTCCGCGACTGGTTGTCCACTGCTCCGACAACTCGGGCGACGACGACATGCTGGCTGCTGCTGTCCCGCATAGGATTCCGGGACGGCGGCTGCGCGACCAGCGGGGCGACTACACGGGCCGGCCGCGTGCGAGGGCCGGGTCGTCCGACCACCGGCCGACGTCGGCCGAGTGTTTCAAGTGCGGAAGACGGGGCCACTTCGCCCGTGACTGCTGCTGCCGACCTCTGCTGTCGCCTCTTCCGCCAAGGGGACCTCCATCTCCTCTACCTGCTGCGGAGCTGCAACAACCTCGGGCGAGTCGGCACAAATCGGACACCCGGCAGGTCGTGTCACATCACTCATCCACTCGCACTCATTCTTACACTCCTAAAGATAATTTTACTTCTCCTGCTCCATTGACATGCTCTGCTACACAGTGGAAGAAATTGGCTCGCAGGATTGTGGCTGCGGCGTCGGGCTCGTCGACGGTACGAGGTACCATCGACGGCGTTGACGTCCGTATCTTGGTGGACACTGGCGCATCGGCTACCATCATTTCTGATGTTATTTTTCATTTGTTGTCCATTCCAGCGTCGCGGATACGCAAGGTTAATGATGCGTGTGTTGCCGCCAATGCGGGGAGCATGGGTATCTGCGGACAGGTGGATGTGAGCATCGCTATCGGAAATATTACCGCCGCAGGACCTGTGTTAATTTCTCGCTCGCTAGCTGTTCCATGCTTGTTGGGTACGGATTTCCCGCGCCGGATGCCGCTGAGAATACGGGTCGACCAGGACTGTTTGGAAATGCCGGGGGGTCGTAGGATGGCGTTCCTGCCTTCCCTGCTGGCCAATGCGCCTACAGGTAACGCAGTTACTGCTGTCGTTGCGGCTACGGTGGAGGTTCCATCGGGAGCGCAAATGCTTATCCCGCTGCGTTACCGAAAACCACTTCAAATGGGAAGGGATGCGAAGGGCATGCTATTATCCCCATCGAATTCGGTATCGAAATCTTTTTCTTTGGCGGTGGCACAAACAATCGTGCGCCCAGGTCAGGCACCTTTCATACAGGTCTTGAATGGGGACCTGACCGCGTTGTTGTTCCAGAGGGATCGGTGCTGGCTCACGCCACTACCGATTTCGCCTCTTGTGACAAACCGCCGCGCGCTCGGATGCCCGTGGATGGGTCTCCGCATGATCGTTCACAAGAACGCTGGATCGCAGATTTATGCGGAGAGAATTCTTCCTTGTCAAATGAACATAGGAACGCCTTGCGTTCGCTATTGCTGCGGTACGCTGATGTTTTCAGCAGAAATGATTTGGACCTCGGCCGCACGTCGCTTTTGTCACACCATATTGAAACCGGTGCGGCGCCTCCCGTCTGTATGCACCCTCACCGCATGAGCCCGGCGGAAAGGGAACATGTGCGTAGGGCAGTAGATGAATTGCTGGCGGCGGATATTATTTCGCCGTCCAACAGCCCTTGGGGCGCGCCCGTCGTTCTGGTTAAGAAGAAAGATGGTGGTACGAGGTTTTGCGTTGATTTCCGCCGGTTGAACAAAATTTCGGTAGCGGACGCGTACCCCTTACCGAGGATGGATGACTCATTGGATGCTTTATCGGGTGCTAAATTCTTTTCCACCCTTGACCTGTCCTCGGGCCTCTGGCAGCTTCCCCTCGATGACGAGTCAAAAGCCAAAACGGCATTCCGCACGCCGCAAGGTCTCTTTGAATTTAATTGGTTGCCGATGGGCCTGAACGCGGCTCCGGCCACGTTTCAGCGGCTCATGGAATTGGTGTTGGCAGGACTGCAGTGGGAAATGTGCCTCATATATCTAGACGATATAATTGTCTATAGCCGCACGTTCGAGGAACATCTCCTGCGCCTTGAGACAGTTTTTCAAAGAATGCGTGCGGCTGACCTTAAGTTTAAACCGAGGAAATGCCACCTTCTGCAACACTCGGTCCGTTACCTGGGTCATATTGTCAGTTCGGACGGTGTATCCACTGACCCTCTGAAAACGAAGTGTGTACGTGAGTGGCCCACACCCACCTCGGTGGGTGATGTTCGGCGGTTTATTGGATTCGCTTCCTATTATCGCTGCTTCAATAAGAACTTTGCGACGCTGGCAAAACCATTACACGTTCTAACTGGCAAAAATCAAAGGTTTAAATGGGGTGCGGAGGAAGAAAGTTCCTTTATGGCACTTCGGGACCACCTCGCCACGGCGCCTACGTTAAATTACCCAGATTTTTCGCAGCCGTTCATCCTTGATACGGATGCTAGTGATATCGGAATTGGGGCCGTTTTGTCGCAACGCAAAGACGGGGTTGAGAGGGTGGTGACGTACGGCAGCAGGGTTCTATCCCCTGCGGAAACACGATATTGCGTGACAAGGCGGGAACTTTTGGCAATTGTCCATTTTGTTCGATTGTACCGGCCGTACCTATATGGACGGAAATTCCTGGTCCGCACTGATCATGCGGCTTTGCAATATTCCCTCAAATTGGATCAGCCGTCAGGCCAATTGGCCCGGTGGTTGGAATCGTTACAGGAATTTTCCTTCGATATAACATACCGAAAGGGGGCCCGTCACGCGAACGCTGATGCGCTCTCAAGGCTGCCGCCCATTCCTCCGTGCACTTGCCTGATGGGCACGCACCGCTGCGCGGCACCGCCCACGTTGCCCTGCCCGGTTATGGGGGCGATAGTGAATGAGGACGACGCAGGGGCGAAAGCGAAGGAGGAGGACCAGCAGGTGTCGGTGGACACCGATGATACCTTACGGCTGCCGCACGCGGTCTGGTTGCGCGAGCAGGAGGCCGATGCCTCGCTGTCTCCGCTACGTAAATTGATTGGGAAACAGAAATCGCAATTGGCGGGTTGGAAGTGGCAGATGTTCCGGGGTAAGTCGGGATTGTTAATGTGTACCGACGGGTTGTCTGACCGACCACGCTTGGTAGTGCCTACTTCGCTTCGCTACGACCTGCTCCGTGCTCTGCACGCTGATAAGTTGATGCACCTCGGCGTCCAAAAGACTGTGGCCGTGATGCAAAAGGATTTTTTCTGGGCCGGTATGATGGCAGACATCAATGATTTTGTCCGCTCGTGCCATGATTGTGCGAAGAGGAAGCCGCCTCGGAACCACTATGTACCACCGTTGCGTTCCATTGAAGTGTCCCGTATCAACGAATTAGTGGCTCTCGACATTCTAGGGCCGTTTCCCCCGTCGGCTAGGGGCAATAAATACCTTCTGGTCGGGGTGGAATATTTTTCTCGATGGCCGATGGCCTGGCCTCTGCCCGACCAAACGGCAGCGTCCATCACCGACGCTTTCTTGAACGGGTATGTCATGGACAAGGGGGCACCTGAGAGGCTGCTCACAGATCAAGGGCGGAATTTCTCCTCTAAATTGCTTAGGGAAGTTTGTGACGCGCTAGGTACAAAGAAAGTTTGCACCTCTCCATACCATCCACAAACAGATGGTATGGTGGAACGATTCAACCGTACCCTTTCGGCTATGCTTTGTCACACGGTCAGTGACAAGCAAACCGATTGGGACCTGCACATGCCAGGCGTCTTAGCGGCATACCGCATGGTTCCGCACACGTCCACGGGATACTCACCATTTTTTTTGATGTATGGCCGTGAAAATGTTCCACCCATCGATGTGCAACTGGGGACGCCGAGTAAACAACCATCCCGCTCCCTGCCTGACCACGTGCGTGACTCGCTTGAACGAGTAACGGAGGCGCGAGAGGCTGCCCGGTGTGCGACGGTCCGTGCTCAGGCAAGGAACGAACGGTATGCGCGTCGATCGCATACTCGCATGCCTTGGTCAGTGGGAGACCTGGCGTGGCTCCACTGCCCCCAGGTACCGGCGGGCACATCCCCTAAACTGCACAGGCCGTGGCGGGGGCCTGTGACGCTGGTAGATGTTCGGAACTCGCAAAGTATCCGCGTTCAATACGGAAAACGTCGGTGGTATGTTCATTCCTCGCGACTTAAACCCTATGTTGACGCGCGTGTCAGTCCTTCATCCCCACTAGCTGACCTGCTGGGTTCTGCCGGGCCGACTACGCCACTTGACACGCCCGTTGATCCCAGGGGGGACTGTGTTGTGCCTCCTGCAGATGAACAGGTTCTGAGGGCTGAGGAAGCCCCCGCTGCCCCCCCTCCAACGGGGCCCGCCCTGGACGTGACCAAGCACCAACAACCTACTTCTTCTTCGAGCCTGCCACCTCCTGTCCATCCGGAAGCAAAGCGACCTTGCGCTGGGAGCGGAGAGGGTCCCGCGTCGCGTACGTGGTCGAAATCTCTTCCGTTTCGTTAACGTTTGATCGTTTCGCTGATTTCCCTGTCGTTACTGCGCTGCAGGGGTGCCCGAATGTACGTCGTGATTTTTTTTTATTATGGGTGACTGTTTTAAATGTTGTTAGGCGCGGGAACGCCGGTTCACCCTCGAATTGTTAAACGCACCTTGGTGCCCTAATAAGATGTTGCGGAATTGGTTCTTCACCCTTTTCCCAGCCGAGACGGCTAAATGTTTTCACCGGGGGGGGGGGGGTGATGTAATAACAGCCATAGAGGGTTCACGTGGGGATTGGCTTGCCGGTCCTGCTTGTAGCCAATAAGGGTTGAGATAGGGACCATGGCCCAGGCGTGATCACGGCATGTCATCAGGAGTGATTGGCCTAGCCATTCGGGGCCCCAGCTAATGGGGAGCCGGATGAGAGGCGTGGTCCAGGGATTGACAGGGAACCATCGAGAATGGTCGAAGCTGTCCATGAACGATTGGCTGGGGGGACCACGTGACGAAGGGATTAAGAGAGAGTGAGAGAGAACGATCGAGAGGAGACTGGAACTGACAAGAGCAGGGTCACGCGCGGACGGGGCTCTGGGTGCCACGTGCGCGGTGGGGACTTAGTGCGAAGTCTGTCCTCTCTCCGTTGTCTGCCAGCAACGGAGAGTGAGTGAGTAAAGTGTATTGTGGAGTGGAAATAAAAAGGACTGATTCCGAAGCCGTCTCAAGAAGGATTATTACACAAGTATGAAGTAGGCTAAGCGGGATGGTGCCATGGTGTAATGGTTAGACTTTCAATGCAGAGGTCACTGGTTCTATTCAACCTTCTGGCGTGGCAGTTGATCCAATGGTGCAAGTTTCTTAGAATCCATCCCACTTCTGTTCACCCACCTTGCATAAATGTATAAACCGCAGTTAGTCAATCGGGAGGTCACACCTTGGTGGGGTAAATTTTGGGCACTCCCACCTCTCCCAAGATGTCTGCTCAATGTGGAAAAGTAGCCCAACTTCTCTATTGTAGGGCTCTCTGGAACTCCCTCTAGGTGAGCGCCTTCCATAAGTAATGACATTAGCAAGAAATTTCAGGGCTGTACATTAACGCTGCACCTTACTATGTAGACTTATTTTGAGGCCTCGCCAAAGTGCTTATTCTGCTATGTTTCGTATTGGGGCCTTTGAAGGGATGGAGCAGTATGCAAGTAGTCAGTGCACTGCACCTGGAATACAGGGAACCAGGCACAGCTCACATCAGTGGCGAGTGAGTAACCAACCCACGTTGAGCAACGTGCTCAACCTTGGCCAAACAACCCCCATGACAGGCGCAGTGTTGGGAGGCATTCATCCAGCAGTGGAGTAACAAAGGGCTGCCAATGATTCATAGGATAACACAACGTGACTTTTTAGCGTCTCATTTGTATCCACTCATAATGATTGTTCAAATGGTCTAAGATATTCCCTCGTGATGCCTTTCCCTCCATACTTTATATCAGCGGGCAGGCACTGAGCCCAGGAATCTCCAGGTCCCCTTCTCTTTCTCATAGTCCTCTGATGCCAATTTAAGAATGGAGCCTCACATGCAAGGGTAATTCAACTGTCGTATCACGGTACACGTGTCACATGCTCTCTACCCACCTTTAAAATTGGGCCGAATGCGCGGGTCATAAAATTGCAGCATCCGGTTGATGATGGTGCTTGTGGTGTTAACAACGGAGACCTCTTCCTTAGAATCATTCCTGAAAAGTGAACAGCACAGCATTTCATCGCACAAACCGACTCAAGGCTTTATTGTAATATTTTTTGGTTGCAATTCTCAAATAACTTTTTTAGTTTTGCAAATTTTTGCCACAATCTCTACCATCTTTGCTATCCTCACGCACATTCAAAGCTTTTATGTTGATATCTTTGCAACGCAAAAAAATGTTAAATGCAAAATGCATGTGATTAAACGAGAAAACAATCGTTTTCTTACTTACCAAATAAAAACTCTGATTCTGAATGATCAACTGCATGCTATAAAGTTAGTTAAGAGGCTTCTGAGATACATTTTTTTATTTCGATGCAGAGTGATTGAATAACTCTAATTACATTGTCCTTTGTACACTTTATTTACTATTCCAAATGTTTTTATTGGGCTTTCACCATGATCCACCAAGCCTTCCTCTTACACGGAATGTTAGAAGCTGTTTAACAATATTCATCTACTGGCTGCGGTCTGGCCAGCTGGGTGTTCAGTCAATCTTTACTGAGAACACCATAGCTGCTACCGTAGGCACACACCAAGTGCTTTCCATCTTGCACCTGGTGAGTGGGTACTGCCAGCAGCTGCCAACGCCGAACCCCGGGTGGCGGTTAACTAACCCGGCAAACGCAGTATCTGATTTGGGTCTGCAGAACCCTTGTTGGAGGAAATACTATCAGGAGGTCTCCTCAGAACATACACTGCATCCAGCATCATATCCAGCCATCTAGACATAGTCTTACCACTGGATACAGATGCATTTGGACGAGAGAGTGACGTTGAAGTTGCGCAACTCTCCCTCACTTAAATCCAATTCAAAGCGCAAGTCATGACACCATCATTGGGTCGAACTGGCTGCATGCAAAGTGGCCCTGATAAAAGTCGACTGAATTCCCCTGGCCAAATCTGAATAGAATATGACATCTTGATGTGTCATCACAAAGAGGAGGGCATGGTGGGTGGAGAATTGGCTCGTTTTTTTGTTTACATGACAAACCTCACTAATCGGCTGTGTCCGACGATGGCGGGTTTAACGACACACTTAATATTTATGCGATCTAACCGAACAAAATCTCTATTATGGGTGGAGTACATTTGGCAGATGCAGGGGGTGCAGGTTACTGCAACACATCTTGGATTGGTCACCGAATGCAATTCAGATGGAAAAAGCCATTTTATTATTATTGGATAAATCTGGCTAAAGTCTGTTCCTGAAAAGTTTCAACTGCGTAGAGCAAAACGTCAGGCATATATACTAAACAACACGTGCTACAAACTGAAATTCGAGAGCAATTTTTACATGTGACGTTCATTCGACATTGTCTTATTTTAAGCCCAAGAGTTGCCCCGTAATCACATAAATTGCCGTTTGCATTGCACTGTTGTACTCATTTAATATAAGCACTGTACACTTTACACTATGAGACCTCCTTTACCAGTGGCAAAATATAGTAATAGGTTTTTACCCTTTCAGCTGGTACAAAAACTGATACCTTTATACAAGGCATCATGTTTGCAATAACCACAACACAAGCAGTCAAAATGCAAACAAAAAGAAACAACTCTGATAATGATAATGATATGCACTGTCCTTGAAGTTGATTGGTCCACACCCGAGACAGCTTTTCTTAGAGCCTAGTCTCCATTGGTGTTGGACCAGATGACGCCAAAAGGCGTACAACTCAAAAACAACGCACTATCAGAGTGATAGTGCGCTGTTTTTGAGTTGTACGCCTATCATTATAATTATCAGAGTTGTTTCTTTATGTTTGCATTTTGACTGCTTGTATTGTGGTTATTGAAAACATGATGCCTTGTATAAAGGTGTCAGTTTTTGTACCAGTTGAAAGGGTAAAAACCTATTACCACTGTACACTTTATTTAGTGTATACGATTTAAAATCTGCCTCACAATTTCTAACATATTCAGGTTATGATAGAGTTGAAAATGCATATTCTTTGGGTGTCGACTGAATTCCCCTGGCCAAATCTGAATAGAATATGGCATCTTATTTTTATAACTACGTGGCTTTACCGAAATACCCAAATAATATAAATTATTGCAGTCACGAAAGCTTTAAGTCAAGATTGAAAATGCATATTATGTATAGACGTATATGTGTACTGATGTTAATAGCAAAATCCACACTTAAATGTTCTGCAGAGAATTCCACGTTTCAAGGATAGATTTAGCCATTAACCCGAGTTCCTAACTCTGCCAGTGCGTAATACCTGGATTATTTATAACCCAAATAATTGTCAAGATACGATTGTCTGAACATGTCCCTGTACTAATAAAAGTGGACACAGGTGCCCCTTGTGCTGAGTGGAAGCTACATTTGATAGAACTCCGGCTCTCGCATAATGTCCGTGATGCAGTCATTTTTAGTCTGTTGATGGTCGGCGATGCGGCAATCAACTCATCTCGACGAGCTGTACACGATGCACTGTGGTATATACGAGCGTTCAGGGTTTCAGCGCAATCGTCCTCGCTGCGTTTCAACATCCGCGGAGTAGCACTGGTTTCGGATTGATTGGTACCCCAGTTGTGGAGTTAAGTACACCCGTGGAAAAAATAGCATCCCAGAAATAAAATATTTAATTGCCTCGGCCATTTTGTATTATTTTGTACTTCGGGGTACCGCCATAAGGATCATTTGGCCAAAACAAGTCGCACCTCTGAGACATGTCATGGCTTCCTTATGTTTTCGGCTTGCTTATTTAAATTGATGAGGCACAAGCCACAGAAAAGCCAATTTGAATGTGCACAAGCCACAAAGACAATTTCAAGGCCACAGTGCACGCACCTGGGGTCAAGGCACATTATAGATTTTGTGTTTTCCTATCAGTATTGAAGCGAAGCAATGTGCAGGGAAAGCCTGTGTGCCCTTAGCATGTCCACATTTCCATTGCCATGTTTGAGGTTAAGCTGATGAAATAAAATTATCATGAAGATGTGGCCCCAAGATTGCTTCATTGCTATAGAGCAGTGGAGCAAATGCAGTACGATAAAAAGCATGTGGCCATGGCAGTTTGAATGTTCAAAGCAAAAATCACTGAACAGTGTCCAATGTGCATAGGAACGGCTTTATGCAAAATGCAATACCTGTTCGTGATTGTAAAGAGTCTGATGGTGGTGTAACCATAATTAGGTGCTAATTATGAATCTGCTACCCTTCATGTAAATCCACAACTGGTCTTCAACCACATTTTTTTTATTGAACAAAACGCAACTCGGCGACTGCAACGACATCGGTGTGAAGCATGCGAGGGTCTTGCTAGATGCACGTGTTTTATATTCTGGCGAGGCTTTAGGTAACAATGTATTCACTTAAAAGGGTCCTGGATATACCCATGGGGCCAGATATTGTTGGGTATGTCTTTGTCAGTGAGAATAGGTTTTCCCCTTTTTTATGGAAACAAAACAGGTGTTAAGATGTTAACACCAAACTGAAACCTTTTACAAGGAATCATGTCTGCATTAATCACAATACTTGTGGTCAGAATGCAAACAAAAACATACTCTGATAATATATGCATTATCTTGGAAACTGATTGGTCCACACCAGAGACAGCTTTCTTTCGAGCCTAGTCTCAAACGGTGTTAGACCATATCACGTGTCCTGAGGTCGCTCAACAAAAAACAAGGTGACTTGTGCACAGGCTGACACATCGATACGTGCTGCATATGTATAATATAAATGGTGTGGACAGGGATAGTGGTGGGGGCAGGTTTAAACATGCCATTTGCTCGTTCAATCTGAGGGCCTATAGGAATGTGAGCTTCCAAGTATATTCAGCCATTCAAATTATTCTTGTTTCAATTTCTGGACCCAAATGCATCCAAATTCCTGCTATCTTTTTTTCCTCCATTTAAATGAATTGCGATGAGCAGAACATGTTAAACAAAAGTCAAAAGTATGAGAGGAATTGTGAATAATGATTCGTTCAACCTAAATTATACCTCATTGTAAGTTTTTAGCGAGCACCTATCACACCAAAAATTGGGCACAGAGAGGTGATGGGGGTCAAATTGAAAACACGCTTGACTTTCTCTGCTTCTCCATGGGAAATAAAAATAGACACAACTACTCGTGATTTCAGGCTGAGTTAACTTAGTGACTTTCCAGGTGGGTTATACAAACCAATATCTAGCACTTTATGTCGCCAGGAATTTAACTTACTGTATCCTTTTATAACGAGTAGCCTTGTGACCAAAGCATTGCTCGACACACACACTGTGGGGTGATGTGATTGCAAGATACAACTAAAATGAATGGCCAAAAAATTGAATGTAATTCATTACAACGATCAGGTCTGTGGCAATGCATGTCATTGTGTGTTGTATGACACACTACATCTAACTATATAACAAAGGCTGGGGCAAATGACACGTACAATAGGCGACACTTTGCCCATTCTAAAGCATCCATTCTCTGTATGCACTTAACAGCACCTTGCACACAGCTCACATAAAGCGTGCCATATAAAATGGCTTCCACACCAGAAGCGCATTTACGCGGCAGTGAAACGTGCATAAACAAAGACTCACCGAGCCAGTGTGGTCTTCGTGGCTGAGCTGTAAAGTGCAGGAAATGATAGACGGATTAGAAATAACAGTAGCATTTAGCATGCAAAACTAACAACCGCGGGTTTTCTTCCATATTCTGCAGTGAATAACATTTTACAAAACAGTAAGCAGCAGTATTGGTTGCCTTGTTTTAAATTCAACATACAGCACTAAGCTCAGTCTCCCAGTGATATCTGCAATGATATTACAAACAGTACACTTATTCATTTGTTTCCCATCAATATAATTCCTCCTGCATCTCTCATTTCTTTAAGAAATTAATGACGTTTGACATATACATCTGCTCAATGACTTTTGTAATAGATGAGAATACCCTAATTAAAATAGCAAATGACTACTGAGTATTTTGAAATGAAATATTGTGCATGTCATTGACCCTCTGGGGTAATTTTCCAGGGACTAAATGCCAAATTTCCATGGCAGATCCATTGTGTACTGTACCCATTATTGGACCATTCCTGTGCTGATGTGTGTAAGCAATGATGATAAGTCCCACTGAGCAATGTAGATCTTTTTTCAGAAGCGACCTGGCCACAAATGATATCTCAGCGAAGGGGCTTATCACGTGGAAATGTATCTCAGCCAAATACTCTAAATTCATGTTTCTAAATGTGGAGGGGGAAAAACGAAGGACCCGGAGAAAAATCCATGCGACCACGGGGAGAACATGCAAACTTCAAATATGCAACAGGCGTCAGGGTTGGGATTGCATCTAAAACCTCCTGCATACCAGCTGTACCAGGAGAGTACCAAATTAGTCGCGTACTGGACGTATCAAAGTGCTGTTGTATTAAAAAGCAACAGTGCTAATAAGCAAGTAAAAGGTTGAACCCTGCGATAGCTTGCCCATGCCACTGCTGACCGAAGAGCACTAGAAAGCTCTTCCAGAGGGTATTTTTCCAGACTAATCCAGACAGGCCAGGACATCTTGGAAGAGTTATATCTATGGGACTTTTTGTTTCTATTTTGGTGTTTTTTTTACATCTTAACACCTGTTTCTTTGCCAGAAAGGGTCAAACCTATTTCTGTTTTTCAACATCTTTGAAGAGGTGTGATTCCTCACACTTTACAAGAAATACACGATTTGATGAACATGATTTAAACATAATCTAAACACGAATTAAACTATACATTATAACGTTTTAAAATATTGCATTCCAAATAATCCCCTTGTGACCTCACCTAGATTTATGCGAAGTGAAGATATGACCTCTTGAGGTCAGAGACTAGGCCACATATGATAGGGATAGAGAGGGATTGGATGCTGGCGGGGTGGGATAATAGGAGATATAACTATACGCGATGGCCATTTATGTTGAGTGAACTGCAGATTAAAGCACTTCTAAGTCACCTTTATTCTAACTCGAAGGACAAGGAAATCATAAACAACACAGTGTATACATATTAAATGCCACGCAATTGTAGAACACCAATATCACAATAAATCGTCATATCGTGCAAATTCATAACTTGTTTTGTTACGTCATGAAAAATTACATCACCCTCAGCTATACGGTTAATTCAATGCGTGACTTGGCTAAAAGCAGAATACACCAGCAAAACTCTGGTATGATGATAGCTGTCCTCGTGAATGCAGGAGTGCATATATTCAAGTGGCATGCAAGGTTCAATAGGGGCAGCCGTGTGCTCTGGTATGGGCATTTGCCCACTGAGCCATGAGGCCCATCTCAATGTCGAGTTTTATCACTCTGGATTTCCTTCTACGTGGTGGTCGGGTTACTGGTTGACAGTGATGGAATGATTATATTCTTCACGCTATTGTGAAGGGGCAACATCCAATGATAGATTTGTGGTGCTCGTACGAACAGCGTATTTGTTTTGTGCAGTCAACGAATTTCCGTCTGTGATGACAGAAATCTTCAACTGAATATATCACATTTTATTTCACTTTTGACTTTGACAGATACTTGCAGTGCTAAGCATTTTCCACGTCAGATCCGCAAACAGCAAAATACCCAGAAGTCTCACCACAGTTATAATTTTCTTCACTGTCTACAAAACCACGCTGCCTTCATACTTATGTTTGCACGTTGAACTTCGTTCACACCGTACATAGCCAACCGTGCTCGTCAGAGGTGGTGGGGTGGAAGGACAACAACCTAAACACAAAAAAGCAGTAACAAATAAATGCGTTTTAAATTTAGATTTAAAAGTGCCCAACTGCATTGGGTATAGAAGGTAAAGGTGTAACACTGTAATTGCTTCCTCACGCCACTGCTGGTGGAAGTTTCCTTCAAAAGAGTGAACTCTATCTTAATTTTAGAACTTTCGTGACTGCAGGAATTATTATTTGTTCATTTCGGTTAAGTCACGTCTAAAGATAAAATAATAAATTAAATTAAATAATAGAATACGACGTTTCGATTGCAACACAAGCAATCATCATCAGGTATAATGAAATAGCGACATAAAATCTAACCAGAAAACTATAGACAGACATATTAGCAGACAGATATCACCAAGATACATAGAGAGAGCAACACAGGTAACAGAGAGAGGTGCTCGTCTCTGTGGGGTGGCCTTAAATAGACAGAGGAGGGCGGACGCAGAGAGAGGGAGGGGGGTTAGAGAAAAAATTAGCATATCAATGAGTGGACAACAAAACGTGGTGCTGCAAGTGCGATGACAAGGCAAGCAAGCCTGAAAATCAGGAGAAGGACACACTAAAATTAAATAACCTAGTAAAATATCGAAATGTAATGTAATACAACACAGAGGGTCGGTCAACACACAATTAACGCATAGCCTGGTTGATTACGTATTTCAAAGATTGCTAAGTTAGAATTTAAGTGTTAACATTCCAAAGAGAGGACACAGGCAGAGAGAACAAGTAGTGAACTCTATCTAGGGTATTTGTTCTATCATTTGTTCCACCAAACATCACCTGCCGATTGAAGGACTCTGATGTACACATTTATTTACTGCTACTAGGAGGATGGAGATGGAGGGATTTGAGAGACCGCACCTCTGATTAGCATGGTTGGATACATACCGTGCGAAAGAAGTTCAACATACATACACTGGCACCATCGCTTCAACTGCCGCGCCAGATGATGGAATCGAGCCAACGACCTCTGGTTTGCAAGTCTAGTGCGATAACCAATTTATCATGGCAGCTCCTTGCCTTCGTATACTATGCATAATATTAAAGTTAATACTTTAACCATATTATTTGGTTTGTTTAATCATCATTAGAAACACAATATAATACGTAAAAAATACCTGGATACGTCTGTAATGGGTTCAACTGAGTCGCAGACGTAGACTTTGGAGGCAACGCATTTTAATTAGTTCCAACACCCAGGGTAACTTCCCCTTAACAGAATAACAACCTAAGGTGGTGACCACCTGGCTAGCTACACTAGTTACTACATAACTGTTACTACGGATCCGGGACCAACAATATCTGCCCTGGTCCACGTGCTGGAAGACTCGTTGAACGGAGATCGTAGACGAAGGGTTTCTTTCCTGGGATGAACAACCCTGGTCCCTCTCGGGACTCGGCTGATATTCTCTGTGGCGTGGCCGGCTCCGCCCTTGGCCATGTCCACCTTCCAGAACCCTCGGGAAGAATTTGGGTCCCAATCATGTGACCCCACTAGCCCCCTCTTGGTATCCCTAACCGGTCACGTGTCCTCCCGGGTCAACCAGAGTGCCATGGCCTCACACAACCTTACCCTTCGGTCGGCAACCACACACCCTGTCCTGTATGGCCGGCACTGCGCTTATAGCATGGTGCCATCCAGCACTATTATCCAGCGCACACCGTGCCCCTCTCGGGCCGGTACTACACCCACGACATGGTGGATCCAGTGATGTCGTTACATCGCACAACGTGCCCCTCTAGGGCCGGTACTGCACCCACATCGTGGTGACATCCAGCGATATCACTACACTTCTATTGTATAAATAAAGCATTCCCAGTTGTGCAAAGGGGAAAATGCTTGATTATGGCTTCATCGTGAATCTGCTGCATGAGCCCTCAATAGCTGGGATATGCCGCATAAAGTGAAAAACCAACTCTTTAATTGTTGTGTGTGTCTGTGTTTGAATATGTGTGGGGAGTGCTGGCGCACTGGTTAGCACGCTTCGCTACAAACCCGATGACACAAGTTCGATTTCCACTCATGGCCAATGACAGTGACGAATATTTTAACTGGTTCTGGGCCTCTCCTAGGTCGATTCAGCCTCAAATAAGTACCTGCTCTGGTGTGTAAACTTCCCCACTATCGAGACAAAGATGGCCGGGCGCGGTGCTGGCCACCCACCTTCTCATGTGCCATGCAGGCCTTCATTGATGCTCACAACCAGCACTTGCTCCAAGAGTCTGTTATGACTCCACGGGGGATCTTTATATTTTTCATTGTATGTGCGAGTGCAACCAACGATAACTTAATTGAGATAATGAAACTCATTACGTTGGAGAATGTAATTTTATCACTGGTTGGAGCCTAGAAATGAATCCCAGAGGTGCTGACCTCTTTGCCGAGCCTGGATCTCAGCCCCCCTGAGCCAGCCAGCCACTCACACGCATATCCAAAGTGTTCCCTGAGAAAAAAACATTTCTGCACCACGGCATTACGTGAAAAGTTGGGCTGGAAAATGTAACATCCCTTGTGGAACAGAGCGTCCACTGGTCGAGTACAAGACTCTGCCAGCAATTTAGAGTCTACATGGATTAATTGAGACTGCATCACGAGTGTGGGAGAGCAGACCAAAGTGCTGTATTGAGGGGCTTCTCTAGAGCTTCCTCTCGTGGAGCCTCTTCCACCAGCAGTAGCGTGAGTACATTGCAGGGCTGCTCCATCGCCTTCTTTTTTACCACCACATGATGAATGATCTCACGTGACCTTCAATTGCACACACGGTGTTGGAGTCACTGCGTCCTCCACTGCTGGCCCACATGACCTGCAGCCACTTAGATGACCCATAATGCGCTTTTGTTCAATGTCCGAGCTTTAGCCACATTGCGTTATTGACTACCTCTACACTCCGTTATCATCATTTGACCCGATTTGATAGAAACAAGTTAAGATTAGCGATGCTGACTCATGCTGCACACGTTGTACGAGAACACCTTGGTCAATCCACTGCAATATAATAGGAATAATAGGACCCCAGATAATAGGAGTATTACCGGGCCCTATAGCTCCCATGGATAATAGGATTTGCAGGATAATAACGTCGCAGGTAACAGGAGTTCTCATGTACACGAAAATGCATGTGCCTCCTGCCAAAAGATATTTGTATTAAGGTTTATTTTATTGTTACTCAGATTATCCCATTTAGCTAGTTTGCCAGCTCTTTTACAAGGTTGGATCTGTGTGGCGCGTGAGCACAGCAGCAACGGCAACAAAATAAATACAAACCATCAATATTGCGGAAAACGAGTACAGCATCCTTAAGGGATAGTGCACAACTCACAAGCGAGGTTAATAAAGGCCGTAAACGGAAACCTACGCGAATAAAACAACTGTGCATATGCAATATGAGAACAAGAGGCAGCAGAAACAAGTTAGGTACGGCTCGATAATTTAGTCTTTCAGTGACATAAAAAAAGCATGTGCAAGAGGCACGCAAAGAAGGTGAGTTACGGGAACAAATAATCTCTGCGTTTTGGTTTAATGGGGTAGTAGAGAGAAGGAGTGATGGGAGGGAACCAAGCTGCAGATGAGCGGACAAGGTTATTCCACAAACGTGGCGCAGCAAGACAGAGAGACTTTTTGTTTACCAAACAAAGTTTAAGCAATTGGAATTTTTAGTCGGTATAAGGAGGCACTTCTGAGGCTACAAGAGGGAGCTGGAGGAACTAAGTGGTACTTTAGGTAATTGGTTGTGGATTTGTTTAAGAGGACAGTTAGGACGAAGACAGCCCAGTGATGGTATCTCCGGATATAACTAAAAATAAACTATAAACTAAACAATTTTCATTTCACCAGGTAATGCCCACTGAGCTGTTTATTGCAGCCGAATACATTGAACGCACGTTTCTAAATGTGGAGAGAAAAACCGGAGTACCCGGATAAAGATCCACATGACCAAAGGGAGAACATACAAACTCCAAATATACAGGTGTCAGCGTCGGGATAAATATTTGGCATGTTTAAAAAGGGATGAAATCGTTTGATGTTCAAATGATCTGTTTCAGTTTAACACGTAGGCTTTCGCGACCAATATTATCCATAATAGACTTTTTTGGGTTAGATTGCGTAAATATAATTGTATTTGGCTGTCACCTGATGATTCTAGTTGTAATTACTGGCAAAACGTCGTACTCGAATTTTAAATGACGTGGGTGTACTCTCCAACACACCAGTGTGCTGTACTAGTAATGAATGGGCATATTTTGTTTACATGACAAACCTTACTAATTGGCTGTGTTTGAATGGTGTAGGGTTTAATGACACATAGGTATTTACGTGATCTGTTTCAATTTTCATGGCACAGATGTGACTGTGCAAGGTGGATGAAATAAACTTTTACTTTTAGATGACTCTTCTTTTTGTTATCAGTCTATGATCTAATAGGCACACATAATGAAGGAGACATATCAATTTATGTATCAATTCTCTAATAGAACTTACCATTTAACATGCCTTGACGTTTTTATTATTGTAAATAAGCATGCATCATGGCTCATTTGTGTGATGGAGACCGCCGATGTAAAAAATAATAATAATTAAAGTAATTTCCATTATGGACGTGGCATTTTCTTGGCAGTCACACTTTGCACGCTCACGCAACTGGGAACGGAGCCAAGATGTAGTTGCCAGATCTACTCAGGCAGGAAACCAATTAAAACCTCTCCCATTGCAAAGTGAATGCATGAATCAATTAAGGCTTCTGAGTTATTTGGTGTATTGTATGAGTTTGCTCTGGGGTAAAATTGTCAATATTAACAAGCTTAGTTTACAGTGCATAATTTACAGGTATACAAAATGTAACAATGGTAGAAATGCAGTGCTACACTTGTAGTTATGAAGAATATTAATATGAAGCGACCTGGCCACAAATGACACTCATTTGAGAGTCCTTGTAGGCAACGTATTTGTGTTTTTATGTGACTGTCCTTACGTAGGAATATGACTACGTGATCAAACACAAGTTCAAATTATGTACATAAAAAACAAGCATGCAGCAATGGTCATGTATGTTGGTAATCCTTAACGAGTTGTTGATATATTCCACATTCCCATGGCAGGGACGGTCTAAAAAATAATCGCTATTTGCTTCCACAAGGAATCCTAGCATAGACTATGGAGTGGAACAACATTTTTCAACCCCACTCAGAAATAAAAAGTTTGGTCCAGGAAACTACCCCGAGGCCCCAGTATTCACTGCGGTGGCGAGATATTAACTACCTCACCTGGTACAGAGGAGGTCGTGGGTTCGATCCTATCCTTAACGCCTGCATATTTGGAATTTGCGTGTTCTCCCAGTGGTCATGTGAATTTTTCTCTGGGTCCTCCGGTTTTCAGAAACATGCGTTTTGAGTACTTGGCTGCCACTATACATTCCCAGATGATAAGCCACTTCGTTGAGCCATCATTTGTGGCCAGGTCGCTTCTGAAAAAGAGCTGTATAGCTCAGTGGGCCTTTCTTGGTAAAATACATGTTTAGTTTAGTTTAGTTCCCAATGAAAAACATGGGTGATTTTGCCAATACAACCAACACATGAATTAGACCTAATATATATATTTAAGAATACAGGGCATGTAAATAGTGAATAATGGAGCACGAATGGCCTCTCCATGTGCACAGTGCTGCTGTCTTAGCACACCTGCAGGCACTTGCATGTGCGCCATGGCTCCCACAGACATCTCTTGTAAAATAGCCGGGCAACTGACTAAACGGGATCATCTGTGTAACAAATCAAATGCAGTTAAATACAAAAATCGTAATTTTCAGATTGTGGCAACAGCCAGTTCCTTCCATGTCATTAACAATGATCCAACACATAGTGCACAATTCACAGGGCTCTAAATACGAAACTTTACAGTTCTGCAATGAAATGCAATACAAAGTAAGTGGGGTTCAACTTACAAGGGGCAGTGGTCCAGTCCTTTGTTTTTGCCCTTGCCTTTCTTCACGTACTTCTTCACAGCATGAGATGCGTGCAGAAGCCCAAAGACCAGCACTGCCCAGATTAGTGCTCTCAGCACCGCCATCCTCTAGTGGACATCTAACGCACAGGATCATCCAGACAGGCTCAGGACCTCCTGCAAGAAGGAAAAAAAAGCATTGCAATGCCATTGTGAAGGTGCCATCCTTCATTGCTATTTCGCAGTTCAAGCAAACACTCAGGCCCTCACACACTTTCATCAAAGTCCCTGGGTCAACCTCCGCTAATGCAGAAGGGGCACCTTTTCTGGTGCCCCTGGAATATGGAAACGCCATTCCCCAGCCACCTGTGTTATTGACTTACTGTTCATGCCCAGTGTCAAGAATTGCTTCATCACTTCAGCCTATGACTGACTATTTCGTATCCAATGTGTATATATGTCGCCGTGTACACGATGTACATATTACACTGTTTCTGTGCAACATCTTGAGACGCACCTGTACGCAAACGCTATACAAATCCAAATTGCATTGTAATGCTTGACCCAGGATGACAAAGGGAGTGATTGTTGGCCCGATTATCGTCCAGTCACACTGGCAACTTTGCTCCAATGACAACTTAAATAATGCAGTGAATCGAGAGAAACATCGAGCAATGGCGAAACGGCTTCTGAGTTCTTCCCGCACATCTGAAAGTGCGCAATAACCCAGACGTTTATATCTCGAATTAAAGCTTTCGTGACTGAAGGAATTAATATTTTTGGGTCTTTCGGTAAAGTCACGTAAATAGGTTCAAAGAAAATAACAAAAAAATAACATAAAACTGCGACGTTTCGATCGCAACACAAGCGGTCGTCTTCAGGAAAAGGGGGGTTATCTTCCACGGCAAACTGCTTTCAAAGTCACTTCGCGCGCCGACTCCTTGGTTGTGGCGCTGTGATCTTCTATTAACATGCTAATCAGTCTTTAACATGCTAATTTTCACCTGGCAGCCCTTTGATTGGTGGAAAACCAACCACCGTCAGCTTGGCTGTTCACCACTTACAGTGAGAAAAAAAAGTACTTGATCCCTTGCTGATTTTGTACGTTTGCCCACTGACAAAGAAATGATCAGTCTATAATTTTAATGGTAGGTTTATTTGACCAGTGAGAGACAGAATAACAACAACAAAATCCAGAAAAACGCATGTCAAAAATGTTATAAATTGATTTGCATTTTAATGAGGGAAATAAGTATTTGACCCCCTCTCAATCAGAAAGATTTCTGGCTCCCAGGTGTCTTTTATACATGTAACGAGCTAAGATTAGGAGCACACTCTTAAAGGGAGTGCTTCTAGTCTCAGCTTGTTACCTGTATAAAAGACACCTGTTCACAGAAGCAATCAATCAATCAGATTCCAAACTCTCCACCATGGCCAAGACCAAAGAGCTCTCCAAAAATGTCAGGGACAAGATTGTAGACCTACACAAGGCTGGAATGGGCTAAAAGACCATCGCCAAACAGCTTGGTGAGAAGGTGACAACAGTTGGTGTGATTATTCGCAAATGGAAGAAACACAAAATAACTGTCAATCTCCCTCGGCCTGGGGCTCCTTGCAAGATCTCACCTCGTGGAGTTGCAATGACCATGAGAACGGTGAGGAATCAGCCCAGAACTACACGGGAGGATCTTGTCAATGATCTCAAGGCAGCTGCGACCATAGTCACCAAGAAAACAGTTGGTAACATACTACGCCGTGAAGGACTGAAATCCTCCAGCGTCCGCAAGGTCCCCCTGCTCAAGAAAGTACATATACATGCCCGTCTGAAGTTTGCCAATGAACAGCTGAATGATTCAGAGGACAACTGGGTGAAAGTGTTGTGGTCAGATGAGACCAAAATGGAGCTCTTTGGCATCAACTCAACTCGCCGTGTTTGGAGAAGGAGGAATGCTGCCTATGACCCCAAGAACACCATCCCCACCGTCAAACATGGAGGTGGAAACATTATGCTTTGGGGGTGTTTTTATGCTAAGGGGACAGGGCAACTTCACCACATCAAAGGGACGATGGACGGGGCCATGTACTGTCAAATCTTGGGTGAGAACCTCCTTCCCTCAGCCAGGGCATTGAAAATGGGTCGTGGATGGGTATTCCAGCATGACAATGACCCAAAACACACGGCCAAGGCAACAAAGGAGTGGCTCAAGAAGAAGCACATTAAGGTCCTGGAGTGGCCTAGCCAGTCTCCAGACCTTAATCCCATAGAAAATCGGTAGAGGGAGCTGAAGGTTCGAGTTGCCAAACGTCAGCCTCGAAACCTTAATGACTTGGAGAAGATCTGCAAAGAGGAGTGGGACAAAATCCCTCTTGAGATGTGTGCAAACCTGGTGGCCAACTACAAGAAACGTCTGACCTCTGTGATTGCGAACAAGGGTTTTGCCACCAAGTACTAAGTCATGTTTTGCAGAGGGGTCAAATACTTATTTCCCTCATTAAAATGCAAATCAATTTATAACATTTTTGAAATGCGTTTTTCTGGATTTTTTTTTATGTTATTCTGTCTCTCACTGTTCAAATAAACCTACCATTTAAATTATAGACTGATCATTTCTTTGTCAGTGGGCAAACGTCCAAAATCAGCAGGGGATCAAATACTTTTTCCCCTCACTGTACATTACACTGGTCAACAAAAAAAAAGTTTTTTCTGGCCTGGACTTTTGCAGCTGTTTTAGACTAAGTTCAGGGTGCTGATTCCAAATCTGATCTCAGATTTGCTCTATCACATCTCATTTTTATGCTATCGGCATACCCCATTTTCATTGATTTTACCCGAAATTAACTCTGTCACTCATGATTGCAAGTTGTTGCGAGTCAGTGACTGCTTTAGTGTTATAATATGGTGCTGTATTTTTAGGATAGTGTGTTTAAAATATCATTGTATGTAGATATCCACATTTATTTAATATTTTCTTCTGCAGTTTTTATTGAAAATGCAATATTTGATATCTCAAAAACCTGAAGTGATAGACAAAAACTGATGCCAGATTTGGAATCAGCACCCCAAAGTTACCTTAAAACCGTTGTAATACCTTATGCCAGAAAAAGTGTGTTGACCAGTGTTATCATTGGCTGTTGATATTTGGGTTACGCCCGTTTCAAACCGTTATAAAGAGTTTGCCTAGAAAGCTAACCTCCCTTTTCCTGAAGACGACTGTTTATGTTGTGATTGAAACGTCGTAGTTTTTTCTTATTTTTTATTATTTTTTTTGAAGCTATCTACGTGACTTTACCGAAGGACCCAAGAATAAGTAACCCAGACGTGCCACGGTTGTCTTAAATTGGCCCATTAAACTAAACTAAACCTTTATTTTATATTTTACCAGATAAGGCTCACTGAGTATACATTGATATTTATTTCAGAAGCGACCTGGCCACAAATGACAGCTCAACAAAGTTGCTTATCACATACAAATGTATTGCAGCCAATTCCTCTAAATGCACGTTTATAAATGTGGAGGGGAAAACTTGAGGACCCGGAGAAAAATCCATGCGACTATGGGGAGAACATGCAAACTCCAAATATACAGCAGGCATTAGGGTCGGGATCGAACCCATGACCTCCTTCATACCAGGCGAGGTGGTTAACATCTTGCCACCGTAGTGCCCCATTGACAAGGCCATGCTGAGCCACACTTCATCCTCATTAAACATAGGTACACGGGCACTATCCGGAGGAACTGCAGGGCAACGACATGTCGGTGTTATACGGCTAAATTACATAGCAGTGACAGAGCAATAACCATTAGACATGCGTGGTGAACCACAGAGTGACTGAGCAATGCCAGGGCTATGCTATTGCAATTGTTCTATTCTTGTCCAATGACAGTTTTTCTCTTGCTATATGACCTGTGTTGCGCTGAAAAGAAAATTAGGCTCATAAAAACGTGGAAGCATGTGAGAACTCCATTGAGATTGACAATATTATTGCAAGCGATTCCTGATTATGGTAGGGACAGTTGATATTCGATTTGTTTTTGGCGAGGCCACTTTGTAGATTCATGCCAAATATTATCGTCATTAACCCTCCACCACAAGAATTTTGGCGGAAAAATTGGCACGTAACCTAACCAGAAGATCCCGCCCGCCTACGTTTTAAAGTTAACATTTTATTTGCGGATGATTTTAAACTTTCAATTTCGGCTTGAAACACAACATACTCTATATCCCATTGTCGACCGGCACCGCAATTACTCTAACACCAATCCCTACAGAATCACAGTCAGCAGTGGGAGGCAGACTACTGTGCCCAGCTGACAGGGTGACAAGCCAGTGGCACAGCCATTCTGTGGATATTGATGCCACCCTCCTCGCGAATGGTTCTCATTGGTTGTTGGTTAGATTACTGATGCACAGTGGCTCTGCATTTATTCATGCTGTCATTAGTTACTGTTGCCACACTGTATGTAGTTCCTAAAACCCTTCTTTAACATGTATTTAACGCCACTGAATTGTTGCACTATAATTATATTAAACACTCAATTACTGGTTGTTGACTCAGCACTGAGGCGACTGTTTGTGAGCTACTGTGCGTTCAGTCATCAGCGTCATCGGGCAACCGTTTCATCTAGAATTCTAGATGAATTGAAAAAAATGGGTAATCACTAAAACTGTGAATTTTGTGTACATTATTTGTGAGTGTATATTAACCATATCTAAGCATTTTGGGGCTTCCCGGACAACCCTTGCTACCCACAGTAAATGCCCTCCTACAGCAAGCGCACACATACCTCAAGGTAATTCTCGATGGCAAACTTATTTATTTAGAACGGCGTTTTGTGTTTAGTTTGTTGTCTTTACCAACGCACCTCCGATTAGCACAGTTGGCTATTCGTATGGTGCGAAAGAAATTCAACATACGTATGTACGTACATCCAGATCAGGACTCAGGTTAACATTCCCATTGCAAACTTATATTCATTCCAACGTGGGAAGAAAAACACATCTAAATTATGCTGTCAACAAAGTGTGCTATTTTTACCTTAAATACTCCCTAATACAGATGGTAAAAAGTACACCATTGGGGTGCAGGTGATTGGAGCATACATTTCACTGCATGCACACTGGGTACAACACGGTAAGAGTTATGACATGTAGCAGAGCAACGTGGTCAGCAAAGCATTAAATCTGCGCATGTTAACCTTTTCAGAGACTCAAATGCAGAACAAATGTTTCTGAAAGATAACGTGATGAAAACTAGCACTGAGTACTGAGTATGTCAGAGAACAGCAGGCGCAAAATACAACATCGTAATGCTCAACAGATTATCGACTGGACGTTTTGCAATGTCTTCTGTTGTTGATTACACGGATAACTGTAATGCTGAAAGCATCATACGACAATAATGATATTTACAACTGTGTGAATTTATGTCCCTGCAATAAAGTTTTTCACCAAAATTAAATTTTCAGCAAAACTTGTTGTTTGCTGTCAATATTCAACACATAATTCAAGATCAAGACTGGGGTTCAAGCGGTTAACGTACCGATCACCCACTCATGATTGATAATTACAGAATTATAATGAAACCTGAGTAAGATGCTACATTTCTGCAACGAGGGACACTTCCAAACCAAGCATGTCTAGCCCTATAAGCTCAAAACCAAATCAAACTGTAGTTATTTGGATCATCCCACCAGGGGCGGTTTCTTCATTAGGGCGATTGGGCGACGCACCACCAATGTCATTCAACCACAGAGTCACGCTAGCCGTCACTGTGCCTCTGGATATAGTCCAATCAGCGTCATGCTACGTTCTGTGGAGTTCCGCCTCTTTTTGGGCGATTTCCCTCCAGCTGAGAATCGCCCCGAGTGGTCCCATAGACTTACATTCAAAGATGTTTTTTTTCGAACGGGGGTGCTGCAATGCATTCTCTATGGCTTCCGGGAGGGCTCGCCCTAACGTGCTTACGTCATCATACGTGCTTACGTCATCATACGTAAGCACGTTTCATCCAACAATATAATTTGTCGCCACCTAGTGGAATCTTTAATAAAATAAACTTGAGTGGTTTGTTTTAATAGTGAGTATAGAGACAAACAAGATGTATTGTAAGAGTCACTTTATTTTTCATTAATATTAAAGAAGTGAAGTTGCCTTTACATGCTTAAGCTGTTAATTTATCCATTGCATGGGTGGACCTTATCCTTATCAATCATCCAGACATTTGCCCCCCCTGAGAGATTTTGCAGGAGCCGCCACCATCAGTGTTATCGTCACTCCACCAAATAAGAACTATGACTTCGGTTTGACTGCTGTTCCTGCTCAGTATGGAATTGTGACCATATTCCCCGAAGTTTACTTTACCTTCCGGAAGACGTGTTTTAATCTTCCGCGCTACATCTCCCCAATTTAAAGAAGTGCGTTCACAATGATCTTTTGGAAGATGGATCTCCACTGTACGGGTATCGTTGTTGAAACAACGGTGCACTTAAAACAAATAAAATCTCTGCCTCTTTCCACCCGGAAATATATAAATGGGTACACCGTAGTGAGAAAATCGGCACGTGATGGGGTAACGTGTGGATACTCCTATCTTATCCAAGATGTTTGGCCAGTGTGGAATAGTCGGCTAATAAACCCTCGAGAGAGGCTCTCTACAGCTCTCTTAGTGAAGGCCCTTCCACCAGTGGCAACATGAGCAAAACCTTCAGGCGATACGACCATCTCTTATAATCTTCCTTACAATATTGGAAGCCACTGGAGCAATGCACTTTGTAACCTTGATTGAAAACCAATTTCTTTAGAACAGCTGTTTGTGTTTAGTTTGTTGTCCTTCCCAGCCCACCTCCGATTGTCACGGTTGGCTACGTATGGTGCGAAAGAAGTTCTACATCCATACATCTCTGTGCCATGTGCTCCAGTAAAAAAGAAAAAATCTCTCGATGTTGACAACCACCAGTCCAGCTCTCTTTTAGAGCTGGTTGCACATTCTCCTCTGCTGCATCCAGAGTCTGATACAGTGAGGGAGAAAGTATTTGATCACCTGCTGATTTTGTACGTTTGCCCACTGACAAAGAAATTATCAGTCTAGAATTTTAATGTTAGGTTAATTTGAACAGTGAGAGACAGAATAACAACAACAAAATCCAGAAAAACGCATGTCAAAAATGTTATAAATTGATTTGCATTTTAATAAGGGAAATAAATATTTGACCCCCTCTCAATCAGAAAGATTTCTGGCTCCCAGGTGTCTTTAATACAGGTAACGAGCTGAGATTAGGAGCACACTCTTAAAGGGAGTGCTCCTAATCTCAGCTTATTACCTGTATAAAAGACACCTTTTGAAGTAATCAATCAATCAGATTCCAAACTCTCCACCATGGCCAAGACCAAAGAGCTCTCCAAGGATGTCAGGGACAAGATTGTAGACCTACACAAGGCTGGATTGGGCTACAAGACCATTGCCAAGAAGCTTGGTGAAAAGGTGACAACAGTTGGTGCGATTATTCGCAAATGGAAGAAACACAAAATAATTGTCAATCTCCCTCGGCCTGGGGCTCCATGCAAGATCTCACCTCGTGGAGTTGCAATGATCATGAAAATGGTGAGGAATCAGCCCAGAACTACACGGGAGGATCTTGTCAATGATCTCAAGGCAGCTGGGACCATAGTCATCAAGAAAACAGTTGGTTACACACTACGCCGCGAAGGACTGAAATCTTGCAGTGCCCGCAAGGTCCCCCTGCTCAAGAAAGCACATATACATGCCCGTCTGAAGTTTGCCAATGAACATCTGAATGATTCAGAGGACAACTGAGTGAAAGTGTTGTGGTCAGATGAGACCAAAATGGAGCTCTTTGGCATCAACTCAACTTGCCGTGTTTGGAGGAGGAGGAATGCTGCCTATGACCCCAAGAACACCATCCCCACCGTCAAACATGGAGGTGGAAACATTATGCTTTGGGGGTGTTTTTCTGCTAAGGGGACAGGACAACTGCACCGCATCAAAGGGACGATGGACGGGGCCATATACCATCAAATCTTGGGTGAGAACCTCCTTCCCTCAGCCAGGGCATTGAAAATGGGTCGTGGATGGGTATTCCAGCATGACAATGACCCAAAACACACGGCCAAGGCAACAAATGAGTGGCTCAAGAAGAAGCACATTAAGGTCATGGAGTGACCTAGCCAGTCTCCAGACCTTAATCCCATAGAAAATATGTGGAGGGAGCTGAAGGTTCGAGTTGCCAAACGTCAGCCTCGAAACCTTAATGACTTGGAGAAGATCTGCAAAGAGGAGTGGGACAAAATCCCTCCTGAGATGTGTGCAAACCTGGTGGCCAACTAAAGAAACGTCTGACCTCTGTGATTGCCAACAAAAGTTTTGCCACCAAGTACTAAGTCATGTTTTGCAGAGGGGTCAAATACTTATTTCCCTCATTAAAATGCAAATCAATTCATAACATTTTTGACATGCGTTTTTCTGGATTTTTTTGTTATTATTCTGTCTCTCACTGTTCAAATAAACCTACTATTAAAATTATAGACTGATCATTTCTTCGTCAGTTGGCAAACGTACAAAATCAGCAGGGGATCAAATACTTTTTTCCCTCACTGTATGCTTTATCCTTGTTTTCAATGTTGCTAACACTCCAAACCTTCCTCCTTTCCCTCACATACAATGGATTGCCTACCCGTCTAATCAATGCCTTCTCTGTCATTCTTACTGCAGCGATGCCCTCAGGCTCATCTTTGTCACATACCTTTAGACCCTCCTGAACTATCCTTTCACCGTCTGTAATTTCCACAGAACGTGTCCTCCCACTGCTGTCCATTGATTTATAGATCGCCTATATTTAAATCAGGAGCCTATTGAGACTAGAAGTCTATTTTTCATGGGACGCCCGGCTCCATCACAAGATAATCGAATGCAAAAGCAGATTCCTGAGTGTAAAATAACAGCAACAATAATAATAATGCATTGTAGATTTTCTGAACCGGTCCTGGGCCTCCCCTATGTCGACTCAGCCTCAAATTAGTACCTGGTGCGATGTGTAATCATCGCCACTGGGGAGACAAAGGCAGCCAGGCGTTGTGCTGGTCGCCCACCCCCTCGTGTGCCATGCCGGCCTTTATAGGTGCTCGCTAAGAGCACTTTCCCCAACAGTTTGCCAAGGCTATACGGGAAGGTATTTGTCTTGCAATGGCTGAGCCCACACCACTATGCGCCCACATCGCGCGTTTAGCTGAATGCCAGACTGGATTCCCCATGACTACATTATACTCACAGTTGTTAAGTGAAACGAGTGACCACACGTGGCCTTGCTGTAACAAGTGTGCTCAGGACCATTCACTGTGGTGGAATTGTAATGTCACCATAAACGTAACCAATTTACCACGCTTTTCACGATAAGCATTGTGCTCGGTATACATTATTATACAATGTGGGTCTGTAAAACGTAAAAGTGCGGCCCTGCAAACAACTTTCTCACGCCACTGCTGCCAAAAGGGTGTTTATGAGAACATATTTTGGCCTGCCCTTCCATTGAAGATATACATTTCTATCATGCAGACATTTTCTTAGATTCTTGGGGGTGAAAAATCACACACAAACGTTGCAAGGCAATCAGAACCGGCGCCAACAATTGCCCAAGCTCTGGAGCCCTACATTTGGATGTTCGACCAACCGCATTAATGAATGATGTAACAAGGGGGAAACATATCTAGGAACAGACTGGAAAATGAACCATCTAACCATCTACCATCATCTAAGACATTGGCCATTGGAGTATAAACAGACGATGCTATTTATTATTTGTCAAGTCACATATTGTAAGGTTAAAGTGTCTCCCTCGTCCAAAGAGTAAGGGGTAGGTATCCTCTACATTGCTGAGTTTGAGTCAACATTCAGTTGGCAGACCCTGTGTCTCAATAGGATAGCCACTATAGAAAAAAAATAAACCTTAAATTTTACCAGAAGCAACCCGGCCACAAATGATAGCTCAACAAAGTGGCTTATCACGTGGACATTTATAGCTGCCATAATACTCTAAACGCATGTTTTAAATGTGGAGGGAAATAGCGGAGGACCCGAAGAAAAATCCATGCAACCCTTGGAGAGTGACATACAAACTCTAAATATGCAGCAGGCGTCAGGGTCGCGATCGAGCGAACGACCTACTGTATACCAGCCTTTTTAAAACATTAAAAGATGATGTCAGTGTTCCTAACAAAAGCTCATTCCTTCTCCTTCGCTCAAGTTCTGTCTTTTATTTTTCTCTCCATACATTATTTAAAGCATCCCCTCTGCTACAGGTACGTGTGCTTTGCCTTTGCTTCATTGGAAACGTCTGTTTAAATGTATTTATTTATATTTTGAAAAGAACATGGTATGACTTGATTAGTAGGCCCATCCTCCCTCCATTGTCACTAAGGCTCTACCTCTTTGGTGGATGTTGAGAGGTTGTCCCATGGATAGACCAATTTCCATTACAGGAATATGGAATTTCCACCACTGCCTCAGGACTACAAAGAGAGAAAAGCACCAGTCATGTCTGTTTTAATGATAGAAGATTTATGTGCAGCCCTGCAATTACTCATGCCACTGCTGGCAGAAGGGCTTCCGTTCGAGCAAACTCTAGAAAGCCACTGTTATTTTGAGGGACCCTGCCACGCTGATTAGGCATTTGGAAGAGGTAGATATGCCCACACTTTACCCCACCATAACTAAGTCTGGTGCACACATTCATACCGCTTGGTGAGCAGAGGCGGGAGGGATTGAATACGCTTTCACCGTTGTTTCAACTGCCGCACTGGGAGATGGTTAAACCACGCCAGCATCCCATTTATGCACCGTACAAGGGTACAGCAAATGGATTGTATCATTCGACAAATGTGCATGTGTGCGCATGTGTCTGCTCTCTGACGTTGAAGAAATAACGCTGGGGTATGGGCCTTTCCGATCAATGCTTTCTGACACGTTATATTCAACATGGCAGCCTTGTCAACATTGCCCAGCAGTCTTTGTTTCAATATTGCAAGTCCAAAATAACACTTATGCCACGCACAAAGATCCCCCCCCCCCTATAGCCTATTAACAGGCTGTTAGGGCAAGTGCAGTTAGCAAGCTCCTATTTAGGTTGTGTGGCCAGCACCACCGAATAACTGACGTTTACCCACTGCACCCTGTTACTCATTTTCAGCCGAGTTGATCTAGGGGAGATCCAGAATCAGTTATAATATTCGCCACTGAAGTTGGTCGTGACTGGGGATCGACCTCGGGTCGCCTGGTTCATATGCTGCACCACCGCTTATCAGTGCGTGCGTATGCAGATGCCTTTCGTCACAAATAAGACAAGTAAAAATCACGCAACACAATCAAACTGGGTGGTGTCACGGCGAGACTACCGCACTCACAACCACTTGAACGTCGGCATTCTAATGCTGGTCTGGCGTTGACTGTGCTCAATGATCTCCATCATTTGTTTTGTTTAGTTAAGGCAAATTGTTGCCATGATTTTCTACCCACACTCCCATCGGCAAAACATTATGCCAGATGAGCAGTCAGCGTTATGACCCCCAGTGTTTAGTGCGACAATATTAACTAAAAACTCATCTGCATAAACAGCTAGAGGGCCATGGTTGATTGTGTTTTCTAACCTAAAATCCACTATCTGGCAATACATATAGCTACGGTGTAATATTCAATGAGTGCTACTAAACAAATATAATAAGCACTGGAAAGCATACTCTGGAAAGCACATTATCAGGATTACTAAAGGACATGCTACCTCTTTGTTTAATCGTATGAATGTATGATATGTAGAAATGGTCTAAAAATATCAAGGTTAATGCTTTATATTTGAATTCCCTGTAGTATTAAAGTACCGGATCTGTGAGCTGGATATTTATGAAATGACACGACTGTATATTGCAATGGCGTATGCAATGCATGCTTTGAACACAACAATAAAAAGTCACGATTAAATTCCATGTGCCTCACCTTATATTGCGTTTCACGGCACGAATACTAATCTGACATTCCGACAACATATCTTCTGAAAGGGGAGAGAAGAATATGAAATTGCTGTTCATATAGGGTCATGGAGACAAACTCAAAACTAGAGCATTAATCTCGGGCATCTACACAAAAACGTAAATGGGTCTGAGCAGCGCATTTCAATTTGGATGAATGCATTATATGTTGTATAACATTTTGAATTACATATCTAGAAAGGCAGAACAGTTACACTCACAATTACATGTAATGGTGGTTTAATTTAAGGATTTTACAATACACACCAAAGAGCAATTCAACGAGATGAATCTTGTTCTTGAAAATGTATTTTTTCATCTTTTTCAAATAATGTTTGCCTTTATCACAGTGTGTTTTAATTGTGTTATTGGTGTCATGTCATGAAAGGCAGAAGGCACATGTAAATCCCACATAACGGCCCACAGAAGTGGCATTTTTTGTCCTCATTCGCACAGGAAGGAAGTGGACTTCGACATTTGCTCTACGCGTTCTTCAGTGAGATTTCGCCAAAACCCATTGCAAAATTAAGTTTAATTAAACAAATGTGCCTACCGTGGTTTTTGTATGCAGCCATTGATGGCCGTGCTGAGACCCGAAACGCGCTTCTCTTGCGGATTAATCATGAATCACTCCCAAGACTCAAACCCAGGCGATCAGCGTTGCTGACTCAGCACTCTGCGCCAAATCAGCTGTCTTAAAATGCAGTATAATAACTAATACACAATGTGTATGAGCCCAGATCTGTCTGGTTTACATTTCTTCAAAATGGCCACCAAACTGAATTGGACGGAGCACTTGTTCATTTGATAAATATGTGGGTTCATTGTATTGCACAGAGACTCTTTTTCTCTTTACGCATGACGAAAAACACAAGCACTTGTGTACGACATTTTAATGAGCGTTTTGCAAGAAAACGTGACACTGTGGACAATGACTGACTTTCACTATAATTGCCTGCACATTACTGAGAGGTGGATTTCGTGTTCACTCCTGCCTTGAGTTATGGTCTTGCAAAGGCTATCGGATAATGACGTGTTCTTTGGAATGCATTTAATCGGGTTCCACAATGTTGAATGATTAAATAGTTTTTTTGGGCGAAATAGCACACTGGAATTTAAATAGAAGAGCACCGGGTTTGACTCAGTCTAATCACTTTTCACTTCGTGCATGCTATTTTTCAACCAGCTTTGTTCCTGTTCACTGCAAGGTATTGAGTAGGCACAGCCCAGTAAGTTTATTGGCGGATTGTGTATGATAGGGTAATGTATGAAATATATTCAAACCTATCTTGACTGCGTTGCAGAGTTAGGCTAACTCTCTTCTTAAGGGGTTGGCTCTTCCTGGAGCATTGCGAGTGCTGTGTAAAGGGTATACCTTTGCCTTTAACTGGGTCTTCATGAAATATGATTCATGAATGTTGGCAGGCAATTCTCATTTTTGATCATGGAAAGTTTGGTGCGGACTAGAGATGGTTAGACATTAAAGTAAAACGTATTCATCTTAACCTCGTTTTCTGCTCACTTCGAAAGATCTAAGCAAATGCAACGTGAGTTAACTTTAGCGTTTTACATTTTTTATTGAGGAATACTTTTTTCTCATTATTTATCATTTTAATTTGCAGGCGATACATAATACAATGACTGTACCATATACAAAGACTCTCAATGAACCTGATAAACTCTTGGGACATGTGCTGATAGTGAGTGGGTGAGTGGTGATGTTCACAATTTCATGCCCTGGGTCCCCTTTGTCACCCCAGAATCCATGTTGAACACAAGACACGAGAGTAAGTCATTCTAGAGAAATCCCAAGCCATATCGTATAACAATTTTAACTGATATTTGTGCATGGCCAGTGAATAAGGCTAGAAAAAAAATTCTCAACTGGGTCACATGGTGTTTTTGGGAAGCCACTAGATCAGCCACACCCATTTTTACATAACCACGCCCACTCTACCACTCGCCCCACATTCACCCAGTGAGTGGCCTTCCTCTCCTTTTTTCCGAAATTGGTTCCTCCTTCCTGTTCCACTGCAAAGCCCGACTCACTCCGCAGGTATCCCAGCCATTGTTTCTCCACGTCATGAGTCATGCGTGAAACCAGAGCGCCAAGCCATGACCTTACTAATTTTCACACAAAAGCTTTAAATCAAGATTTCACAAAAAGCTTGTGGATGCCAGGACAGAATTACTAAAACTAGGACTGTCCAGGCCAAACCGGGACACTGGTGCTGTGGTGAATGAATAGTGCAATATCCAATGTGCTCATGTACCCGCCTATGTGCAAGACATTGCAAAATAAAAACAAATATATATATATACTTAGCCCAATAGATCATATGGCCAAGTGCTGATAGCGAGCATCATTAAGGCCAGCATGGCACATGGTGGGGGGGGGGGGGTGTGAACCACACTTGGTCACATTTGTTGTCTCAGCGCTCGTGGTATCACACAGCACGGCCTACCCATTTAAGGCTGAGTCAGCCTCGAGGAAACCCTAGATCAACGCGAACACACAAACAAAGATTGCGAACTGTTTACACTGTGTGCACATATTCATTGCACACTTACACGCAGGACAATATAGTTTTATCACTCAAAACTGCTCTAGAGGAGTTGTACACCCCTACAGTGTGGGAAAAAAGTATTTGATCCCCTGCTGATTGTGTACGTTTGTCCACTGACAAAGAAATGATCAGTCTATAATTTTAATGGTAGGTTTATTTGAACAGTGAGAAACAGAATAACAAAACAATAATCCAGAAAAACGCATGTTAAAAATGTTATAAATTGATTTGCATTTTAATTAGGGAAATAAGTATTTGACCCCTCTGCAAAACCTGACTTAGTACTTGGTGGCAAAACCCTTGTTGGCAATCACAGAGGTCAGACGTTTCTTGTAGTTGGCCACCAGGTTTGCACACATCTCAGGAGGGATTTTGTCCCACTCCCCTTTGCAGATCTTCTCCAAGTCATTAAGGTTTCGAGGCTGATGTTTGGCAACTCGAACCTTCAGCTCCCTCAACAGATTTTCTATGGGATTAAGGTCTGGAGACTGGCTAGGCCACTCCAGAATCTTAATGTGCTTCTTCTTGAGCCACTCCTTTGTTGCCTTGACTGTGTGTTTTGGGTCATTGTCATGCTGGAATACCCATCCACGACCCATTTTCAATGCCCTGGCTGAGGGACAGAGGTTCTCACCCAAGATTTGACGGTACATGGCCCCGTCCATCGTCCCTTTGATGCGGTGAAGTTGTCCTGTCCCATTAGCAGAAAAACACCCCCAAAGCATAATGTTTCCACCTCCATGTTTGACGGTGGGGATGGTGTTCTTGGGGTCATAGGCAGCATTCCTCCTCCTACAAACACGGCGAGTTGAGTTGATGCCAAAGAGCTCAATTTTGGTCTCATCTGACCACAACACTTTCACCCAGTTGTCCTCTGAATCATTCAGATGTTCATTGGCAAACTTCAGACGGGCATGTATATGTGCTTTCTTGAGCAGGGGGACATTGCAGGCGCTGCAGGATTTCAGTCCTTCATGGCGTAGTGTGTAACCAACTGTTTTTTTGGTGACTATGGTCCCAGCTGCCTTGAGATAAATTACAAGATCATCCTGTGTAGTTCTGGGCTGATTCCTCACCGTTCTCATGATCATTGCAACTCCACGAGGTGAGATCTTGCATGGATCCCCAGGTCGAGGGAGATTGACAGTTCTTTTGTGTTTCTTCTATTTGCGAATAATTGCACCAACTGTTGTTACCTTCTCACCAAGCTGCTTGGCGATTGTCTTGTAGCCCATTCCAGCCTTGTGTAGATCTACAATCTTGTCCCCGACATCCTTGGAGAGCTCTTTGGTCTTGGCCATGGTGGAGAGTTTGGAATCTGATTGATTGATTGCTTCTGTGAACAGGTGTCTTTTATACAGGTAACAAGCTGAGATTAGGAGCACTCTCTTTAAGAGTGTGCTCCTAATCTCAGCCAGAAATCTTTCTGATTGAGAGGGGGTCAAATACTTATTTCCCTCATTAAAATGCAAATCAATTTATAACATTATTGACATGCGTTTTTCTGGATTTTGTTGTTGTTATTCTGTCTCTCACTGTTAAAATAAACCTACCATTAAAATTATAGACTGATCATTTCTTTGTCAGTGGGCAAACGTACAAAATCAGCAGGGGATGAAATACTTTTTTCGCTCACTGTACCCTATGTCTACAGTATATTTAAAATGCATAAATATTTGGTTTTATATGCGACAAATACAAGAGGCCCTTCACGTAACAAGTGAAAACATAATTAAGTCAACCTGGTGAATAAGAAAATAAAACACATTACCACAATGCTGCGCATGTGCATATGAGACATGTACATAAGGGCAATGATTGATGCAGCACCAATCCTTCCATCTTGAATGTGAGAGTGCTGTTAGTGGCCTGCGTGTCACATGAAGGGGTGGTGCGGCGATGCTCACACTCCCCTAACTTTGGTTGCAAAATGCTGATATCACACACACATATTCCAGGTACTGATTTAAGGCTGAGTCAACCTAGGGAATGACCAAGCTCAGGTTAAAATACCACTTGTGACTGATGCGGTATAAAACATCTAGGAAGCAAAACAGGGTTGGTTTGGGAGTTTTGTGCAAGATTCTAACCACTATGCCACTATCATGAGACCACCTTTGCCAGTATTACATTATGATAATAGGGTTTTCCCCTTTCTGGCAATAAAAAAGGTGTTAAGATGTTAAAACACCAAACTGAAACCTTTGCAAGGAATCATGAGCTCTCAATGTCCTGATAGTGCGTTGTCTTTGTGCTGTTCGCCTTTTGGCGTCCTCTGGTCTAACACTGTTTGAGACTAGGCTCTATAGAAAGCTGTCTATTGTGTGGACCAATCAGTTTCAAAGACAGTGCACATACATTTTTGCATGTTCACCACAAGTATATGTGGTAAATGCAGACGTGATTCCTTGCAAAGGTTTCAGTTTGGTATTTTAACATCTTAACACCTGTTTTATTACCAGAAGGGGGAAACCCCTATTATAACTATGCAACTACTCGCTACAGACACATACACAATGATACACGCTCATCCATGTAGTTACCCCAATGGTATCTAACGCTCCTCTTATTTTCTTCACATAGGTGAAGTAAATAATGTTAAAACGATTGCTTCGTATCTTACAAAGGGACAGAGAAAGGAAGGCAGTGGTGTAGATGGGGAATCGTGGATATGTAGCACTCACACACACACGCTCGCAGACAAGAAAAGGACGTGTCATTTTGGTTGAGAAAGAAGCACGGTGGGAAGGGAGGAATTTCATCAGGGAGGTCGGCAGGAGCAAGGCCATGAATGATTTCATTTCACAAGGAATGCGCCATCTATTTGCGTGCCGCATTTGGGATCTGACAGACAATCAAGAGGAAAGACAGATTTCATTTGTCTGGTATTCCGTGCATACTTGTTTTGGAAATAAGCAACTCCCATACAACATTCCTTCTAATTGGAAATGCGTACAGTGCTTTGTAAATCTGCAAAAATAATAACAACGCCTCACATGCAATCATATGAAAGCATTGCATTTTCATAGTCGATTAGATTGTATTTATTAATGCCATAAATCAGGTTGCATTTATGCACTGTGTTGCACAAGGGCATTAATTTCTCAATGAACAATTCTTCAGATGTTACACAAACGTCTAATAACTCCGAATCAGAAAATCCATAAGCAATTTTCATGTTGCACATGCATAACAATTACATTTTGAAACTGGTCAGCTATGCACGTATAAAATAATAAAAATAAAATATAATAAAATAATTCTCACGACGTTTCGGCCACAACGCAAGCAGCCGTCCTCGTTGTGGCCGAAACGTCGTGAGAATTATTTTATTATGTTTTATTTTTATTATTTTATTATTTCCCTTCTACATGACTTTACCGAAAGAACCAAGAAGATGAATCCCTGCAATCACGAAAACTTTAAATCGAAATTTATGCAAAATGAATGCCCACTCACAAAACCAAATCCATCGCTGCACCAATTCAAAACAAAGTTATTTATTTCTCACTTGAGCATTGAGGTGGAGTTCAACTCTCCTTTACAGCCCTGAGCCAGAATATTTCACGTTTCTATGATGGGGGCAAGTCTATAAATAGGACAGCCACTGTTTACTTACCACAACATTGGTGCACATTTAATTAATCCCGGAGGGATGATGGGCGGTGTCAATTCCCAATTGTCCTGGTCAGGAGAAGCAAACCATGGATCATCTCCTGAGATGCACTGCAACACCACAATGCCCTCCTCAATGCTAACACCAGAAGCGGTGGCCTGTGCAGATTATTGGGAAAATACCATAGAGGTTGGACAGGAGACACAACGAAGAAGAATTTCCCACTAGGATTTGAAATGACAACCTTCTGATTGCGAGCTGCTCACTCAACAATTGCTGATGTAATACAGTGTCACGCCACTACACCTGCAAAACAAATAACAACAGATGCTTCATTCCAATGTGACTGATGTTGCGCAAAGTTCCTTTTCGCTGCATTGTAAAATTAGAAGCCTTGGCGATATATTTTAACTTCAAATAAGGCATGTTTTAACTTTTACGAACCCACATCAAGGCACACCACTCATATAAAACACGCACATATGACAGGTGAGTCTGCCAAAACATTTGGCTCAGCTTCTTGCCTCTTGCTGCTCTGTGTAGTGCCATTGATGATGGCACTATAGTATAGCGATAGTACCGTGTGAGTGGTTCTGTATGTGTGGAGCATCTACCTGGCACCAGAGTGTGCATACCAGGGAAGAGGCTGAGTAAACCCGAGGAGGCACGTGACTGGATGAGATGGTAACATGGAGGTGAGAGGAACATGTGATGTGTGTCCTGAACTGTCGAGAAGGATCTGGAAAAGGAGCGTGGCCAAGGGCGGGGCCTGGCCACGCCACAGCGGATAAAAGCCGAGCCCGGGTGGGGATATTGGTTATTAATCTCTGGGAACAAACCTCCGTCCTCGTGGTCTTCGGTCTCCGGTCTTTGCGCACGTGGACCAGGCAGCGTGTTGGCTGTCCTGGTCCGATTTAGTAGTTGTCCCATTCAGTGTGTAAATAGCCATCTCCCGTCCAAGTGTATATAGTTAGTATAGGAGCGGTGGTTCACCACCCTATGTTATTAAGAGTTACTGTGATGTTAGTAGAATAAAACATGTTGCCTCCAAGTTCAAGTATGCGAATAATTGAACCCATTACATCTGTAATATGAAAAGATTGCTGTCACGTGGCTCCATGTAGAAAAGATAACACGTGTCTTCTTTGGTTTTTCTGGCGTAAGGAACACATGTGTAGTGAGTCCAACTGAGTCGCAGACGTTGTCTTGGGAGCAACACTATTTATTTCACCAACTCAACATGACATAACACAACCTACACTTGGGTGTTGAATGCACATCTAGCCACACTACGAAAGAACTAGACACGGTTCGCTATCCTGGCCCGGACCACAAGCTGGGTCCCGGACCACGTGGCTAGAGGCTTATTTTACCCGACGTGGATCTTCTTCACCAGCAACCCGAAGAACCCCGAGCCCCTCACGGGGCCCCATTATATAAGGCCTGGGCTGGGGCTGTCTCCACCCCATGCCCCGCCCACCTTCTAGATCTCTCGAGCTCTTTCCCAAAGGCTCCCGATAGCTCTTTTATACCACATGACCGCCCAGTGGCCCCTGTACACCGGTGGCCCCCCTCCAATATCATCCGGTCACATGTCGGCAGGTCAACCAGTGTATCATGCCCCAACGTAACCCTGGCTGGCTGATACTCCCTCTCGCTCCCTCACCGGGAGCCCGCACCGCACACTCTACGTGGTGCCTCCGCGCTGACCAGTGCTCACCCAAGCCCCGCTAGGGCTGGTACTGCACCCAGTAAGTGGGCTAACAATAATGCCAACACATTATCTGCTGTGGCTTCGTAAGCCCGGCACCACAGTGACAGTCACAGTCACTACACATGCAAGTGGAGATTGAATACACATCTCCATTGGGTAATTACCACAAACGAATCTAAATGCCGGGCGACTGGGGGAGCAGTAGAGCACTGAAGCACTGCGCAATGTACTGAACAAACCCAAGCTCGATACTCAGCCACGGTTAACATCAGTGGCAAGTAATATCCGAACCAGTCATCGGTCCTGCTTGAGCAACCAGCACTGACCAACGTGGAGGCCGTCATCCAGCAGTGGATCGACACAGGGCTGTGATTATTAATTTCAGGTAATGGTAAATCTCTTTAGCAGAGGCATCTATCAAACAGACTGTCTTTTAGCATAATGTGGTGCTCTGAAAATAATGAAAATTCGATGTTATTTTGATATGTCCATTTGATCTATAAAATGCATCTATTAACATACAAATTTCCACAAGTTTTAAGTATGTGTATTAATATAAGGATTTGCATATATTGGTACTTAAACGCTCCGAGCATCTAAGAGCCCCTGGCATCACATCTTATCTCAATCATCCCAATGCCCCGCTGTAGTTTGTATATATATTTAATATCTTACACAAATGCATACATTTATTGAACTGCAGAAAAAAGTCTGATTTGAAAGTTTAAGTTGAGATCACGGGAGCCACCTGTTGTATGAGTTTGAACCCTGTTGTGTTAACTCAGCAGAAAGGGTGTGTTAACAATAATAATTGTGCTCATTTATGTGTCATTAGACTGTTACAGGCTTACGATGAATTCCCACCATTCTTTACAATATACATTTGTACTTCCACTGATACTACAATTTGTGTGTGCAACTACTGCCATCATCATCATCATCAGCCATGTTCAACCCACTGCTAGATGGATCGCCACTGGAAAATAGGATCGTAAATATCGATAGCCCCTACATGACAAACTGACATGAGTTCTCCTGTCGTGGTTACCAGACGAGGAGACTGGACCCCACAGGGCCACCAAGAGTAGGGAAACCACCATTATAAGTGCCCACAGGCACAACTGTTATTAGGGACGTAGGTATATAATTCATGGACTGTGTCATGGGTCCCAAAGGAGGTACTGTTGCGGGTCTGCGCAGCAACTTTGTTGTGTAATGGTATATCGGCGTATATTTATGCACTGTGCCATATAGAAACGGTGTCACATTAATCTGCTGCGCACAATATGTAAATTATGTCTTGGTCTGTCAAAACATAAATTAAATTCACATGCTGGAAAATATTTATTTAAACCATACTTTTTTGGTGAATGAGTGTCAATCTCTCCTTTTCCAAGAGTGGAGTGATTCACTAAGGATTCGTGTTTAGGCTGTTCTTTTCAAAAAATTAATATTACTTTTTGTCCTGAAACTGGAGTTGGTTCTCTATGGGTAAGGGTGTCTGTCACAAGAATATGGAATTTCCATCCCTACCTCAGGATCAACAATAGTTTAGGTTATAAGGGGTGTAATGATGTATTGATTCGTGGATTAAAATGTATTCTCATTCTCATGATATATGCATCAAATTGCATTCGTGAGAAATTATTCGATCGTTTTGGTAAAAGTTTAGCTCTGCAATTCCTTGCTTACACTATTGCCAGATATCTTGGAAGAGGTGGGTAATATCTGCACTGTACCCACCAATCGCCAAACTGCGGGACAGAGTGGACAGAAGCGGATTTCTGTGTACGCTTCAAATTGGCTCACATGACTCCTGCAGCCACTAGAGGTGGTACAATGCACCGTTGTTAATCAAAGGTATAGATTAACACCGAATTGTGACCCTGAATTGGGACTATTTATTGGTTCGCGAGGGGGGATAAATCGTCTGCAGGCTTGCTTGCAAGACATCACCAAACTCCTGAGAGAGAATGGATACACATTAACGCAACTGTTTGTATTAATACACACGTGGGACCACGTTAAAACGCTAGAGTATTCACATACAGTACACAACCTGGAGTTTTGCACAGTTAGTCGACATTTTGGAAATAGTTACTTTTGATCGGTATCCTTAGTTTAAAACGCAATAATGAATAAGATATGGTAAATATGGCACCGTATTTGCAGTAATGTTTTATTCTCTGTTGGCATTTGACTTGGAGCTACAATGCTGGATATATATGGCATTTGCTTTTTTTACATCATCAGAAAAAGCAACACTTTCTCAGACATATATTGTCATGCAGCAGTTTCAAATACAGGAATCTGACTTAAATTTCGGATTGAAAAGCCGTGTATATTGATTGCTGACCCCCGTAATCACTATGCCACCAATAGCATGCACGTACCCAGGTACAATGCACCAATCTGTACAGACTGCTGGAACAAAACTAAGTATTGAGCACTCACATTGGCAATAATGAAATATGAAGTGGAGTTGTGTTTTGGGCAAAGATAAAGGTGAAACACGGTAGGGTTATTAATATAGCATGGCAACAATGTGTTGTAGATTCAATCAGTAAAAATTGTTGCAATCGGTGGGGCATGTGTAGAATAGAGCAGAGCAGATCACAGAAACAGATGTATTGACACCCAGAAGTTGATAATCAAGGTGGAATGAAGCAATGGTAAGGTGTGGTGGCATGACCTTGTGTGACGATCACCCCTTGTTCAGAGTACTCTTTGGTCACCTTTGACTTTAAAGCAGTGAGCATGTTTACACATTGCATCAGACCCATATTCTCGGTTTTAAGATAAATCAACCTAAATGAGGTCCAGACACTGGTGTGCTTTGGTATAAATGAAACCCAGGCCAAGGAATTATAGAGTTACACACAAACTACTGGACCTACCACTTATAAAAGACATTCAAAACGAATTCCCAAATGATCATTGGACAGTGCTCATTTCTGTAGAAGACTGAAAATAGATAATCCATTCCTCATTTTTATGGTGGAGACCAGTCTATCTATATGACTACCAATCTTCAGGGCATTTAATATTTACTCTTGAGGGATGATGGTCTGGGTCACTCCCTAACTGGGATATTATATAAGATAATGTACGTATAAACAACCCCATACCAACATACATACAACCATACTTATCGTAGGCTAAGTTGACCTTGGGAACACCAATCATTGGTTCAAATATTACACAGCATTAATGTCCACGGTGCACCAGGAATCAAACGTACACAGCAAGACACACATATTAAACTGGGGATGAAAACACCCAAGCCTTGAAAATCACATACGCGGTCCCTTTATCTCATGCCTGTTATCCAATTTACAAGAATTGGAGGGGATGGCTTGACATGGAAAGATGCTTGTCCAACAGCTTGCTCACCATCGCTGCAGTATGTTATTCACCTACAATGTTTGCCAGGAAAAAGTGTGATACTGCATCGGGTTTGTTGCTCAGGTACAGATAAACTAAGTGTCACAGTAATATGCCAAGTCTGCTATTCTTGAATGTAAACCAACATATTTACTTTGCTGGGGACAATAACTCAAGGTTTTTTTTTCAGTGATGCTAAGTGGACCAGAGCAATGATAAGTGGATTAAATGGCTATCAGTATAAACATTTCACGTTGATATAGAGACATTCTTTTTTTTTACTGGCAAAGATGGCCATTTCTGCCATCAGCAAACGCTTATTCTCACTGGGGCTTTTGGCTTTCAACTTTACCAATTCACGTTTGTCAATCAGGTACAGTGTGTGCCAAATCCTGCCCATTCGCTACAAACATTGCAATACAATGTTATAAATAGCATACAAATGCATGTTACCTCTAACTGCATCATGGACAATTGTAAAATAAATTTTGAGCGTGATATTATGAGCATACTCAAGTCGATAATCACATTTTCTTCCTGCTCAAACGTGCAACTGCATGGCTCTCATGTCCATTGGTGGTGCTGAGCCAGTGGGGTGCTTTCCACATGCCTATGACGGGGCCAGCCCCCCTCTAGGAATAACACTAATGGCTGTGCACAAAATGGTACTGTGCTGATATGTCAGTGACTCTGAAGGAATGATAGTCTAACATACTCTACACAAATATACACAACAACAAAATTGCAATGTATGGTTATAATATTACGTTATACGTGTAAACATATTCATTGGACACAATATAATTTGCTAGATGCGTGGTTCTAGAGTATTTCTGATTATATTGCTGCCGATTTAAATTATAGGTATTTTTCGATTTAAAGCTTTCGTGATTGCAGGGATTCATCTTCTTGGTTCTTTCGGTAAAGTCACGTAGAAGGGAAATAATAAAATAAAATAAATAAAACTTTATAAAATAATTCTCACGACGTTTCGGCCACAACGCCAGCAGCCGTCCTCAGGTGAAGAACAGGTCTGTCGGAAAGACAGTGTCTGAATGAACACCACCACGCTTGGCAGCGTATATTTAAGCTGGGTTGGACCTGTTCTTTACCTGAGGACGGCTGCTTGCGTTGTGGCCGAAACGTTGTGAGAATTATTTTGTTTTATTTTTATTATTTTATTATTTCCCTTCTACGTGACTTTACCGAAAGAACCAAGAAGATATAGGTATTTTGTCAACTAATATTGTAAATGTATAGGGCCTAAGATGCCTAAGGTTCCACAGTGATTGGCGAACACACATGTAGAAAAGACCACACAGCTGGTTCCAAGAAATTAAACACAGCCTAATTTAACATCATTTGAATTAAGCTACAAGGGACTGTCATTCCCTATTTCCAAAATATATAGATACTGATGGCTGTTCACGTGTCCGAAAAGATTTATGAAATAAATGGAAGTGTTTTCCCAATACCCCGATGTCCTGACCCTACGAGACATGGGTTTAGAATGGTCAGGCACCCTAAAAGTCATTTAATTAGGGCTGTGACTGATGAAAGCAATCAATCCGGTGGCTTGTTAGTAACTGTTGTTCTTTGGAGCTTAAAATCAGGCGAGAAAACACATTTTTTAAGTCCACATCCAAAATAGCAAAAGCCCGCACAGTTGTATAAATTATCATATGCCAAATGAATTTTATTTCAACTAAGCAACGTTGCACTTTAAGTGACACAGCTCTCAGTTCATGACGATCAGCTTCACCTCAAAAACAAATAGAGTGTTAAATGCATCTTTACGGTCGTAGAGAATGGTTACATTTTACTTTTATACTACTCATACAATAACCGCAGTGATCATGCATATTTAATCACTGTGTGTTTATGAAGAAACACACACACTTCCAGGCCAGTGCACTCTTGTTTAGTCTAACACACACAACTCATTGTGGGTTTCTAATTGCTCCATGTACATGGTTGTAGAAGCTCTTAACTTCCTTCTAATTACGACCACATGCGATGAACAAGCACAGATACGACGGGGGGAAAGTAACATGTTACATAGCAGAACGAATGCAATTCATAGAGGAAAGGGAGACGTGTGGCTTCAACGTAAACCAACACTGCGGTGTCCATTTAATCGCACGAAATTGACTCGTTCCCTCTTGCAACTTCGTTTCCTCCCTCCAGGGAATGCAATGCACCTCTTACGTGGTGTTGTTGTTGTCTAATGTCCGACTAATGTATTATTCCGCGCTCGAGTTTAATGAATGGTTGCCACTGGAGCAGTTCATCACATAGCATGTGTGTACGCATAATGAAGTGCTATTGAGCAAACGTTATATATATGCATTAGTCCGACAATTAATATTATATGAAAGGAAAGGAACACCAAATGTAATAACAATTATATATTGTGCGTCCAAATGCAGGAGATGAAACGTTAAGGAATCATTGTGTCGCTCATATGTAAGCACGGTACATCACCCATCTCGTCGTTAGACAACCATGCACCTACTGCAATGTGGTGGGACGACGTTACATTACATCTCATGTCAATGTCCCTGCATGCGACACCACTATGCAACATGTCCTTTGTGTCGTTTTTAGTCACCCACTGGCCACCTCTTATTGATCTTTTTATTCCCCCCCCCTCCAATTCACACTTCCGTTCAGCAGCAGAAGATCAACAACAACAAACCGTATAGCTCCGCTCTAAATTAACAACGCTAGCGTAAGGATACGGCAACACAATAACAGAGAGGCACAAGCAACGGGGATGTGTCTCGAACGGCACACTCGTTGTGCAAACGCGCGCGCAAAACGACATTTCATAATCTAGGGCACGCATACCACAACAACAAAAATATACACACACAAACCACACGTGCCGCTCGCATGAGACTGAGATAAAGGAAGGAAAAAAACACACAAACCGGGCGGGCACATAATGAACCCCCGGTTTTGGTAATTTGAGCGAGCCGCGTATTTAAAGAAAAAGAGGCAAGATTTTTTTGTTGGTTTCTCACCTACAGCCATCCATCCAGAATGCCACGGAAGCACTGTCATTCACTCCCAGTGCGCACCATGGTCGGAATGTTGTCAGTATATTACATAAATATATAATCAATTCCGAGCTAGATAGATAAATAAATAAACAAATAAATGAACAACGCTCAACCTGCTATACACTAACAATATCTCTACCTCCCACCCCTCTAAAATATATATATATTTATATCCGTTGACACCAAGCGGGGTTTTTTTAGGAGTAAATGCACCGGCTGACGACGACGACGCCGCTAGTTTTTTTTTCTGAATGTTTTTTGCTCCTACCCCCGTCCCCTTATTTTTTTTCCTGGGTAGCTTCGGGGCTTTTTTTTTACACCAACATGGAGATCAGCGCTGGTTGGAGTCTCCCGTGAATTCTCACGCCCGTCGCCACGGTTACATACCCCCTCCCTCCCATCCCTCCAGCTAACGCCATGGCAACGACAGCTCATTCTGCCCACTCTCTCTCTCCTCCTTTTTCCTCCCTCCGCCCCATTCCTCCAGCTCGGTACCTCCCAACCGCCCCCTCCACACCCTCGTTCATCCTGTTATACGTTACCATGGACACCGCTGCTTAGGAACCAATGCCCCGCCTCTTACCTTCCTTGCTATGTTTTTCCCCTCCCGTCCAGCCCTTTCCCGATTATGTTTTTTTTTCTGGAAGCCCTTCGTGTGTGTGTGCTTGGCAGTGATGGTTGTACTAGCGGGAATTCTGATGGCTCACGCTGGCGCGAATGAGAGTGGTGCATGCGTCTCAGCGGGCGCGCGCGAGTGTGAACGTGCGCGCACGCATGGCCCCGTGTGGCACGTTGTGATCTTCAAAGGGCTCTTTGTGGCAGCAGTAAACTGGTATGAACTGGAACCAAACGGCGCGTCGTGAATGAATGTAATCGAAGAGAAAGCTATCAATCACCCACCTTATTAATTAGCCTTTTCTCCAAATTCACATTGACATTTGTTTTCACTTATTATCGTTTAATGTTCCTCGAATCTAATTCAATTATTTGCATATTCGCATCGGCAGCCCTGTGTCTCGAAAAGACACACGAGGACAAACGCGAAATGGAGTGTGTGTGTGTAAATTTGAAAAAGAAAACAATATTTGCAGCGTTAATACGGTGCAGTTTTGTCATCCGATTCCAATAGCGTCGTTGTCCCCTGTTAACCTCAGTCCCAGTCAAGAAATGCATTCCGAAGCACGTGAGTACGTTTGTGCTGACGTCAAACAGAGCAGTAGCAGCCAGATCCCCAAAGCAGCAATTGAGATGCAGAATTTCCACAGAGCAGGACCGTGGATGCTAACTTCACCCTAGCTCTGAACTTTCACATTTAAGGGAACAGACTCATTGTGTATTGTTATATAATATACTAGCGGTAAGTACCCGGCGTTGCCCGGGCGAAAAAGACAGACACACACATTGACTTAAACACACTTTCTATGTACATGAGTTTAGTGGAAGAAGCAAGGAACATAAATATAATTTGTCGGCATACAAACATTATGATTGTAATATTAGCAAGGTGATTATTGAAAAAATTGGTTTCTATGAAGGTGATTTGACACCAAAAAAAGGAATGCAGAGCAAGTTAATAATCAAATAATAGTTGTGATCACACAAACGAAAATATGTCCTTATTTTGAGTTTAGCGAAAGAAGCATGGAATACAAAAAATAGTTGTCTGCACATAAATACATAAAAAGGCAGACGTGTCCAATTAAGCACGGTAAGCTGTAGGGGCAGTTACCAGCGAAGGCAGCCACATGCTCGCCCACCGTTATCTTTCGAATGCCGATTCTGCCTCGTGGAGACACACGCCGAGGCCGTCTTCCGTCTGGTGTTGTGTACCACGCGTCCAGGTATTGAAAACGAGATGGTAGATGCACCACATAAGCGCACGTGCGTATGTCGTCTAAACTCCCAACAGTTTACTCCCCACTCACCGATTGGACGACAAGGTCTTGCTTTTGCGAAAGTGAACAGCCACATTCTAGACATGATGAGGCATAACGCATACAAATATGCGTTTGTTTAAAGTTAATGTATTATTTTTCTGCCATTTAAATGTATCCCATAAAACATACACCACGCCCATTTGACCTTGCACTTGCAGTCATGGGTAGGCAGTTCTGTATAGATGCATTCATTTGCGCTTACATACACATTTATTTTTGCTGAGCCTTTGTTCATATTTGAAGCTTACATTGCATATTTACTCAAGTTTATAGCCTATTTTTTCATGGATATCAAAGTGGAAGGGTACTACTCGTGTAGCAACTTTTGCGTCATTCCACCACTATTGGAGGAACGATGGTAATTTTTCACATACAATCGGACACATTGCACGAATATTCAATCATCGTGTGGTCGATTGCACATGAAACCAAAGCCACTCTGCTGATGCACATGGCTAAACATGGTCAGGATATAGCACACAGCCATCGTTGTGGCATTGCGTCAGTCACACTTTGCGTGTGACTGTCACCTCCATTCGAAAAAAGGTGTGAAAACCAACTCTGCATAAATATGACTCAAAGTGTCTCCATGTTTTTACCACTGCACAAGTGAGCCTCGCCAGGGCCGTGCCAAGCTAGCCCGGTTGCGATTCAGGAGGCGTCGTGTTTATTTTCCACTGGAGAAGCCACTGACGTGACAGGCAACGAAAGAGCCGAGTAGCCTTATAGATTACGCGGCGTCCCCATGCAGCGCTGATTTCACATGAAATGAATGTGTCATAAGCAACCCCCCACCACTGGCCCTGCTTGACCCCAAGCCAGATTCAAATCTGGCGCCGCTTGGATACACTGATGGGAGAAACAAATTCATAGACGTTCTGTGACGACGAGACAGTGGTGGAATTCCACATGTCTAAAGCTGAAACCATTCTCTTCGTAGGAGGATAAATGTTGACTTTTCAAAAAGTTGTAATTCATTTTTATCAACCCAGGTCGACTTTTGCAAATTCAATTAGGTTTGAACATGCAACCTTCCAATTTGTGAGGGAAACGATGTGTAAAATTATATCCGTGGTTATATATCGTAATTCATAAAGTTATTCTCATTTGGTGCCTATAATGTCTAAAATATCAGCAAAGGAGCAATACGTGACGTTTAATGTTGGCACTGCATTGCATCAAACTTGTGTAGATAAATATATGCGTATGAATCTATATAGTTCGTAACTATGCATATATTAAATGTAAATACTGCTGCATAGGTTTTCGTAATTGTACTGCACCACTCTCAGACACCCGTTTGGGTTGTAGCATATGTTGTTCAGAATCACGTCCGACGCTTCGCTCTACGATGCTTGGAGATTCTTCAAGAATGCTCAATGTGATGCGAAACGTTAGACATCATGCCGAACGCCTCGTGGGGGGTACAACGTGAAACCGAAACATATATATGAAGTGTCAAAGTGCTCGAAAAGAGTACACTGTACTCACAAAAAGGTATGCGCTGCACCTGATTAGCTGTGAAATCAAACGGAATGGGGCTGGTGTCTTGCCCTTTAGTGGGCGTTAGCAATACACAGCAGCTTCGACATTGTCGTGGCATCATCCGTATTCCCTACGTATGCATGTATGTTGAACTTCTTTCGCACCATACGTAGCCAATCGTGCTAATCGGAGGTGCGGGGGAAGGACGATAAACTAAACACAAAAAGCAGTTCTAAAGAAATTAGTTTTCAACCTAGACGATTTTAAAGTGCATAGCTCCAGTGGCATCATCATGTCGGAAGGAAGAGTGTTGAAGACGGCCGCAGAAGCTGCTGTGTGCTGCTGGATTGCGGACATTATGTCTGGCAAACGCATAAATTACACCATACTGCTCCTACAGGGTGAATTATTGAGACAATGTTCCACTGACACGTTTGGTCAACATAAATTCAAATTACTTTCACTTAAAATGCTGCTCAAAATATGACCGAGTTGTGTGATTTTCTGAATATTTTTCATTATTCATAAATGTTCACAATTGATATACATTAACACGTATTACATACATATTTATATAAAAATTGCTATGATACCCGTTGCGGTTTCAAATAACATACGACCATGCATTAAATACTAAAATAAGAATCTAGCACTTTTGTGGTTCTAAATATTAATAAGAACACGTCAGTTTTTCCGCCGTTAAACTTATTATACGTAAAGTTCCATAAACGTTTTCATAGTAGAGGAGGTTATTGTCGCGTGGTGTTCTTGCGATGTGGATTTGTGCGATGGGGGAATTTTTGTTTTCGAATATTGCATTTTCAGATTTTAAGGCCCGATTTTAGTGATTCGTAATTTTGCATTTTATTTCGGACTCTTGTATATTCAGATAAAAAAAATCTTTAATAACTTTAATCGGTCATGCACTCCTTGCATATGGACAGTGTTGATAGAAATTTACATACACACTACATATTTAATGACTACTACTTCATGGTAATACAATTGTGAAGGTTATACCCTAAAATAATTATATAAATGGCTTCGATTGCCAACTCGAGCAGATTTCTGTGTGGAGTTTGTATGTCCTGCCTCTTTTCTGCATGGATTTCCTCTGGGTTCAAAATACAACTTGTGTGAGCCCAAAAAAAATCGTCAGATACAAAAAATACCTGAAAATTATTTTCGGGATTACACGCAGCAGCTGCTGCAGCAGCATCGGTCACCTACTGTGAAAATTTGCAGGAACCTCTTGTATTATGTTCGGTGAGGCTTTCGTGAGTAAGCAACCGCAATGATGATCATACAAATGAGAGAAAAATATGTGTTAACTAACATCGTTTATTGGCCATCGCGTGCTGAATGCCAGAGCACTTTTTTGTTTTTTTTCCTACGTGACTTTACCGAAAGAACCAAGAAGATGAATCCCTGCAGTCACGAACGCTTTAAATCGAAATGTACCAATATAGTTGCAAACAATGAGTTTCCAGTTCTCCCTTCCAAAAGAGAGAACATTGACTGTCGGTTGGAGCACACCTATTTAAAATAAAGGGCTATTGAACTTAATTTAATTGACTCGCTCTCAAAATGTGCAAATTGCTGATAGCATTTTATGATTGAAAGAGTGATGAAAAACTGATAGCGTGGCAGTTAAAGCGCTCTGCAATGGAGGCAATGCGTTAGTAACAATAACCGTTGTATATTTGATGCTGTGCATGTGCACATTTTCATGAAGCCATAGGGGTGCAATTCAAATATACGACGGATGAATGATGTACTACAATTGGTGAACGAGGGCTCATGGAGAGAGGGGGGGGGGCGGAGCCGAGGACGCGAGAGGCGTGGGTGTCAGCAAAGTTGCCAAACAGATTTCATTTGCAATAAGCTCAAAGGCTAAGGAAGCAGAGGCCAGGCCAAATAGAGCAAGTCACGCGAGCATTTGAGAATTCGCCTCAAATTGCAGAAGCACAGTGGGCGCACCACCTGGGCTTATCGCACGTCGATGCTGACGATCGACGACGTCAACAACGATAGTGATTACTAAGACGATGCAGAATAAACAACAACGCATTTATATGCTTGGTTCTTTTGGTAAAGTAATAAAATAATACAAATATAAAACAATAAACATTCTCACGACGTTTCGACTGCAACACAATCATTATCAGGTGTGAAATCCACAGCAAGAATTTTTTTAAAAAGTGGCGGTTTGTCCTAACGTCAGCACCACAGACAGCGATTTGGCAGTTGGCCAGATGGACGAGTCCATCTATGTTCGGAAAAGAGGAGGGGGGAGCAGAAAATGGAATGCGGTCTGAAAGTCACCGTAAGCGTGAGCACAATCAATTAAGACCCGAAATGGTTTATCAAATCCTTCCAATGATTGCTAAGCCAGAATCCATCTTCTCGGTTGAAATTATCTCTGTGTTTGTACATGTGAATAGCCTCATGAACGAACCTCCTATGGTAGCCAGATGGCTTGCAGAGAACCTCTGTCTTGGAGAAATCAATGTCCTGTGAGCCCACTGAATTATAACAGTGATCTGCCACGGCCGAGGTGTTGGTCCTACCGTGTTTTAGGTCTGCTTTGTGCTCACGGATGCGGTCGGAGACATGTCGTTTGGTTTCTCCAATGTAACTACTACTACAGAGGCAACTCAGTTTGTAAACGCCAGGGTACTGTATGTCCGGAATCACATCTTTTACAGACGGAACCAGATCACGGATTTTATGTAATGTGTTGAATCGGACCTGGATCTTGTGTTTATTCAATATTTGGGAGATTGTTTTGTGATCCCCGCAATGTAGGGTAAGGTGATGGTTTTGAATGGCTCCTCAAGAGGGTCCTTCTTCATGGTTGGAGTGATGGCTTTGCGGATTGTGTAGTTGGAGTAAACATTAGCCTTCAGAGCTTGGTGCACGTGCTTGAGTTCACTGGCAATGTGTTCCTGGTCAGAGATGCATTGGGCTCTATGGTATAGAGTCTTTATGAGGGAATTCGTCTGGGATGGATGGTGGTGGGAATCCGGTTTCAGGTCAGCATCCGTATGGGTAGCTTTCCTGTAGACAGAGTGGCTCATTGAACCATCAGGTCTCTTTTGTATTAGGACATCCAAAAAAGGTAGCTTGCCATCTTTTCCGACTTCCATGGTAAATCTGATGGCTGGGTGTATGGAATTTATGTGGTCGAGGAATTGGTCTAGAGCAGGCCGGCCATGTGGCCAGATGACAAAAGTGTCATCCACGTACCTCTTCCATAAGGTTGGGCGCAAAGTGGCAGTCTGGATGGCGTCAGTCTCAAATTTCTCCTTTAAAACGTTGGCTACAACCGGAGATAGGGGGGAGCCCATTGGGATGCCCTCAGTTTGTTTGTAGAAAGTTCCATTCCAAGTGAAGTATGTATTGGTTAAGCAGTGTCTCACCAAGGGGGGTACCTCAGTGTTCAGTCTTTGATGAACCAAGTCTTCAATGATTGCGATGGTGTCAGGTACAGGAACTTTGGTGAATAAAAAAACTACATCAAAACTGACAAGCAGGTCGTCTGGGGACAGGGAAATATCCTTGATTGTCGATACCAGGTGAGTAGAGTTTAGTACCGTAGAGGTGTTTTTTCCAGTGAAAGGCCGTAGGATTTCAGACAAAAAACGAGCCAGTTTGTAGGTGGGGGAGTTGATAGTGGAGACGATGGGAAGAAGGGGTGTATCTTCTTTATGTATCTTTGGTAAGCCATATAATCTTGGTGACCTGGCAGCAAAAGGTTTCAACGAGAACTGTTTGGTTTGATCAATGAATGCGGTTGAATCTGAAATGATTTTGTTGGTTTATCTGACGAGGCTGTTGGTGGGATCTGGCTACCATAAGAGGTTCGTTCATGAGGCTATTCACATATACAAATACAGAGACAATTTCAACTGAGAAGATGGATTCTGGCTTAGCAATCATTGGAAGGATTTGATAAACCATTTCGGGTCTTAATTGATTGTGCTCACGCTTACGGTGACTTTCAAACCGCATTCCATTTTCTGCTCCCCCCTCCTCTTTTCCGAACATAGATGGACTCGTCCATTTGGCCAACTGCCAAATCGCTGTCTGTGGTGCTGACATTAGGACAAACCGCCACTTTTTTCAATTTTTTTTGCTGTGGATTTCACACCTGATGATGATTGCTTGTGTTGCAGTCGAAACGTCGTGAGAGTTTTTATTGTTTAATATTTGTATTATTTTATTATTTCCCTTCTACGTGACTTTACCAAAAGAACCAAGAATATGAATCCCTGCAGTCACGAAAGCTTTACACCAAAACTTAACAACGCATTTATTTCGGATGTACTTTTTTTTGCTTTCAGCACGCCGCGGTACACGCGATTATACGGAGGTATGAAATGCCGTCGTTGAGTAAAGGACCGCGCCGTCGGGGCACGTTTGCGTGTGCGTAGTTGCGTGCGCATGCATGCCCATGCGCATTTGCACGCGCGTAATAAGACGTTCGCGTGGGCCTCTCCGCGGTGCCGAAATGTCCAGCGAAAACGTCTGCAAACTGTGAAGGGCACTCTTTGGATTATGATGTACCCTGCATGAGAAGTGTAACAACATGTCATCAAGCAATTACGTGCCTGGCACTACCGGTGTGGGAAAAAACGTAGCCACTTTTGCCGTTTTCCTATCGCCGCTGATTATGTCGCCTGAGCGTGTAACCCCCTATTTCAATGTGACCTCTCCTGCTTATTAAAATTGAAATTTGCAAAGATATGTCAAAATTCTGCAGTTTGATAACTGTGTTCGGCTATTTCCTTCTCTTTAAAAAAATTACTCAGTCATTTTGTAATTGCCGCTACGCCACCATGCCGGATAGTAAGCGTAAAGAGTTTAGGAGCACCAGGGTGACCTTGATTTGCACATTTTTTTTGGAGGCCCACAATAGCACGTATAAATATGCAATCGTTATTTATTTGTAAAACCTTGTTTCTACGTACGAAAATAAACATACAAAAGTGACAAAGGAGTCCGAGTGTAGTGTATGGGTGGTGTGTGCTTGTTGCGCTAATATGGACTCTGAATGAACGATGCAGGAAGGGCAAAGGGAGACTTGGGGGAGCGGTTCTCACGGTTTGCACTATTAATAGATAATAAGAGGTATTTTTGGGGTTAGATCGCGTAAATATAAATGTGTCGTTAAACCTGGCACCACCCGACTCCAGGTAAATAAATAAATAAAGGGATAAATGTGATGTTATCACTTATGAGCCAATCAGGTGTGAAGGCGGGGGGTGGGGGGTTAGTGAATTCATAGAAATTGCGATGGATATGGCTCAGAAGTGACGACATTACATACATTCCTCAATTTAAGAACGAAACAGGAGGATTTCTTCACAAAATCTGGCTGTTGCCTGATGATGCTAGTTGTAATTACTGGCGAAACGTTGTACTCGAATCATGGGTTAACTCTCCCACACACCGATGTGCTGTACTAGTAACGAATTGACATGTTTTCTTTATGTGGCAAACCTCACTAATTGGCTGTGTGGGGTGGTGACCGGTTTAACGACACATTTATGTTGACACGATTAAACCCCAAAAACCTCTATTATGGATAATATTGGTTGGCAAAGCCTACGTGTTTAACTATGAACTCAGTGAACCTCAGTTTGATTCCCAGCTATGGCTAACATCATCGGTGAGTTACATCTGAACCAGTCCTGGTCTCTGGTCTTCCATTCACCATCCCGCAAAGGCCAGGGTGGTAAAGTATAGTCAAACAATCACAATCACTGATTGGGCGTGGGGAGGTTGTCATCGAACCATTTCTTGACAAAGTTAGGTGAATCATATTTCATAAGTAAATGCCGAACAGAACGGAAATATTTTATGAAGTCACTGTCTCCTTCCACTCTCAAACACATATGGAACATCACTCATTGTCAATAGTATCCCTGTGCCAGTGGTGTACAATTCCACATTCCTATGGCAGGGCCACTATGTACATAATCATATGCATCAAATGTAACCTGTTTTATATTAAGGTGATGATGACGACGATAATGAACCCATAAACTAAAAAGGTAGACATTGTAAAGGCACACAGCTTACCTCGTAAAAATATAATTCCGTCATGTTCGGCTGACTTAAAAACCACTAACTACCAAGAGTGTTTCTATTTTTATATCAATGTTTATGAATCTTAAATGTTTAAAGACTGGTTACAGTAAACTACACATATAGAGTATAGAATATTAAAATTGTTTGATAAATTTAAAAAGTGTCATATGTACAGTATTACATGTGTAGTGACATCGCGGTTGTCACTGCGTAATACCGGCCCTAGAGAGGCACGGCGTGCGGTGTATTGACATCGCGGCCACCACTCACATGTGGGTGCAGTACCGGCCCTGGGGGGCTCGGTGAGGGACTGAAAGTGCTGGATGGCACCACGCTCTGCGTGCAGTGCCGACCCCTACAGGATAGGGTGTGAGAATGCCGGCTATGGGAATGGGGTTACTAAGGGCCATGGCACTCTGGTTGACCCCGAAAGACACGTGACCGGTAAAGTCTACACAGGGTCCCCAGGTGGGGGCTAGGGGTGGTCACGTGTCAGGCCCGAGATCTTGCTCGAGGATTCTCGAAGGTGATCTTGGCCAAGGGCGGAGCCAGCCACGCCACAGAGGATATAAGTCGGGTCCCCGAGAGGGACCGGCTGCTGTTGTTCATCCTGAAAAATCTACGGCCTCCAACACGTGGACCTGGACCCAAGCTGTGGTCTGGTCCGTTGTAGCTAGTTACCGTGTAATTAGTGCAGTTAGCCTAGTGGCCTGCCGCTATAGGTTGTTATAGAGTCAAGGGGTAGTTGCCCTATGTGTTGGTATTAATAAATGTGTTGCCTCCAAGGAGTATGTCTGCGACTCAGTTAAACTCAGGATGTCAGACGTTGAAGACCTCATCCCTCAAACAGCCCCGGGGATGGCGACTCCAGAGGAGGGAGGCGAGGTGCTGTCAGCAGAGCAGCACACCGACCCAGAGCGTGACAGCTCACCGCCGTCAGGGAAGAAGTGCCGGACGGCACACTCCTGCCTTGCAGAGCTCCTCCAAGCCGCGGTGTCCATCGTCGCGGAACTCCAACGCGAGGAGCCAGCGGTGGATTGGGAAGGAACGGATCCATGTGGAAACAAAGTTTCTGCCGCCATTTCCCGCTAAGCAGAAACCTCCATGGCGCAGCCCACACTTACGGCCGCCATCTTGTCAAAAGAGCGGAGAGCGGAGCCCGCCGAATCTGAAGTTGCGTCGAGCTCGCCTGTGGACATCAAATCTCTCCGGCGATGACTGCCCTTCGTAAAAAAAAATTCAGCTGCCAGAGGTGACTGGTTCGCCTTCAAGGGGCGGTTCCTGACGAGCGCCGACTTGGTGGGGTAGACTGAGGCGGAGGCGCTGAGAGCACTGCCCGCCGCCCTTGATGACGATGTCCTGGCGGCATTTCTCACCATCCTGCCATCGGAGAGGGCCACGCTGACTCAAGCCTTTGACCAAATGATGCAATTTATGAGCGAAACCGCCAGCGAAACCCTGTTCTCCACCATTGCAATAGATTCAGGTCTTCCGCTTAAATAAACTAGTTGCTCTGGGCATCCTTGGTCCATTTCCCACTACCCCTCGTGGGAATAACTATTTACTAGTTGGAGTCGAGTATTATTTACGATGGCCGGTGGCCTGGCCGCTCCCCAACCAGTCGGCCATGACGATCACTGAGGCATTCCTTAATGGCTATGTAATGGACAAGGGTGCTCCCGAACATCTTCTGACCGATCAGGACAAACATTTTTCTTCAAAATTGTTGCGCGAGGTTTGCGATTTGTTGAGAACAAAGAACGTACGCACGTCACCGTACCACCCGCAGACGGATGGCATGATTGAGTGGCTGCACAGGAGTCTGACCTCCATGTTGAGCCATCAGGTCAGCGAGTCCCAACTCGACTGGGATTTGCATATTCCCGGAGTCCTGGCTGCATATAGGATGGCTCCTCACGCATCCACCGGCTACTCACCGTTTTCTTTTTTATGTATGGGAGAGAACAGTCCAGTTATTTCAGTTTCAGTTTTCAGTTTAATTTATTTGGTATAGCCCTGTGATCCATTCGGCTCTTGATTCGGGTGCAACCGCAACAAACAAAAAACACATGAACAAGAAAACATCTTAAAGTGACTATGCACAAACAGAAAAATCCAGGAAAAAACTGTCTTCCTGAAAAAAAGCACCGTACACCAAATGCTGTGAGCCACGCCCAACAGGGCTAAATCTAAAATGTCTGATTCCGTGCTTTCGGAAGCGCGGGAGCGTTCCAGGGAAAATTACAATTCACACCAATTGGCAAATGAGCAGCTGCGAGGTTCCCGTACTTCTGCACATGAGTGGGCACCAGGGGACAGCGCCTGGTTGCACTGTCCACAGGTACCGGTGGGTATGTCGCCTAAATTGTTTAAACTCTGGAGAGGGCCGGTTGATGTGATTCGGGTCGTTCGACCACAGTGTGTCCAGACCCACTTGGGGCAGCGGAGTTGGTTTGTACACCCCTCATGCCTCAAGCCTTTCATCGCTCCACGTGAGTTTGTTCCATCTCCACACTGCAGGGGCCGAGTGTAAGATGTGTCCAGCGAGCTGAGGTGTATTCCCGCTGAGGTTGACCCTCAGTGGATGTGTGTCATCCCGTCCTCAGGTGCCGCGCGCCTAACGTCCCCCGAGCCGCCGCCTGTGCCATCGCCTCTGGACTCGGGAGAGGAAAATCCGTCCACTCGGCTGACTGCTCTTCATGAGGAGCCGGGTTCGATTGAACATTTGCATATTCCCCCGGGACCTCCAGGGAGAGTGAGCCCACCTCCCCTGGGGGCCCGGCCACACAGACTTGATCAAAGACTCTTCTGCTTTCATGATCCGCATACACACACGCTCCCACACCGCAAGTTGGTTTGTCGCATTCGGCAGGCCATATCGGTCATTGGCTGAACCGGGCCTGTAGTGTGCTTGTGGGTGTTGTTACACGGTGAGGGTGGGAGATATTGGTGATGGAGGGGTTCCGAGCGTTCGCGTTTTACTAAAAAAAACATATTTTGTGGTTCTTGTTCTGTACTTCCACCCTTTTCCCGTTCGTTACTCTACATTTGTAGATAGTGTATGTCTTGTATAGGTGGGCTTGGGTATTTATTTGTGAATTGTTATTGTTGAGGCACGCATAGGGGTTTTACTTGCATTGTTCACTTTGTAATGCGAGTCACCTTGTTCATTTTTAAAGGGGGAGTTGGCATCCAGGACGTCTGAGTACGACGAAGGGGGAGGGGGGGGTGATGGAGTGACATCGCGAATGTCACTGTATAATGGCGGCCCTAAAGAGGCACGGCGTGCGGAGTATTGACATCACTCACATGTGGGTGCAGTACCGGCCCTGGAGGGGCTCGGTGAGTGCTGACTGACAGCAGTGGATGGCACCACGCTCTGTGTGCAGTGCCGACCCCTACAGGATAGGGTGTGAGAGTGCCGGCCATAGGGATGGGGTTACTAAGAGCCATGGCACTCTGGTTGACCCTGAAGGACACGTGACTGGTAAAATCTACACAGGGTCCCCAGGTGGGGGCTAGGGGTGGTCACGTGTCAGGCCCGAGATCCTGCTCGAGGATTCTCGAAGGTGGTTGTGGCCAAAGGCGGAGTCAGCTACACCACAGAGGATATAAGCCGGGTCCCCGAGAGGGACCGGCTGCTCATGTTCATCCTGAAGAATCTACGTTCTACGTCCTACAGAGTCTCCAACACGTGGACCTGGACCAAAGCTGTGGTCCGGTCCGTTGTAGCTAGTTACGGTGTAATTAGTGCAGTTAACCTGGTGGCCCACCACCATAGGTTGTTATAGAGTCAAGGGGTAGTTACCCCATGTGTTGGTATTAATAAATGTACTCTTTGGTTATTTCGGTAGAGTCACGTAGGTATGAAAAAAATAAAAAAATATCACAACGTTTCGATCGCCACACAAGCAATCGTCTTCCTCTCACCTGAAGACGATTGCTTGTGTGCGACCGAAACGTCGTGATCTATTATTATTTTTTCTACCTATATGACTTTACCGAAAGAACCAAAGAGTATGGATTCCTGCAGTCACGAAAGCTTAAAATCAATATTAATACATGTGTTGCCTCCAAAGAGTACTGTACGTCTGCGACTCAGTTGAACTCACTACACATCTAATGTCGCGTGGAAGGTGTTGCATACAAATGATGTTGATGAGTAATGTTGATTCCACTATGACGAAACTAAAAATCAATGTCAGTCAGATAATAACAGCTCATGTGGACCTTTCTTCCACGCATTCTCCCAAACATTTACGACAGGGCCAGAGGCTCGGAGAGGTCTTTCTTACTTGACTGTTAACAGGGGCACAGAGGGCTGGCAACAGACGATATGTGCAGAGCACAAAACTGACAGTGGAAAAATGAGGTAAAAACTCAAGGACGACATTAAGTTCCACGCGAGCGCGCATAACGATTCGCGTCTCCACGGCAGGACGACAGCAAGTGAGGCGAGTGAGGGCTGCGCACCAATCGTTCTTGACTAAAACATAGCAATGTTAAAAGAAAATCGTCTGACATGATGACATCTTGTGACTGCTTCACTATTGCCAGGAATGTTAGACTGGATGAGTGCAGTGGCGGATTTGGCAATCTGCTGGGTTTTTTTAAACGCTTGGAAGAATTAGTTGTTAGAACGTGTGACTAGTCCCGTGGGAAACATTCAATCTCAGGTTAATCAGCTGCAGAATATATTGGGGAGGTGGGGATGTATACAATAACGATGATGCACGTACGTTGGACTTATTTCGTACCGTACATAGCCAACTGTGCCTAATCGGAGGTGCGGGGAAGGACAACAAACTAAACACAACAAGTAGTTTAAAAGAAATTATGATACAATACAATCACAACGTGGATCTACAGAGGGTCAGAATCAGAATCGTTATTTAGACTGAAGGAATCCGATGAGCTATGAAGCTCTGTTTTCATAGATATACGGCGGAGATGAGTCAAAAAGTTACAGCAACAATACAAAAACCGATATCGCAAAGTATAGGAAGGGCAAGCAATTCATTAAAACAAAAAAAAATATTAATTAAGTACCGTATTTAAGTGCAAATAGCAAACATGTGTAATGCGGGCATAAACGACCTTCTGGATGTGACGTCACGGGGGGAGGAGTTACGTCACGTGGGAGAAGGGTTCGGGTCTTTAAGGGGAGAAACCGGAAGAGGAAGAGAGGTTGTTGGAGACTGGACGAGGGTGAGGCCACGCAGGGCGAAGGCTGGGAGGAGTGGCGAGATCGCCACACACACTCGGAGAGAGGATTGGCACCGTCGGCCAGCGGTGACCAACCCAGGGAGCAGCGGCGAGGCTGCAGCGAGAGCAGCCAGCGAGGCTGCACGAAGAGGCAGCAGTGGGACTGCTCGGAGAGGGAGAGCAGTGGTGGAGCTGCAGCGAGGGCAGCCGGAGAGGCTGCGTGAGGAGATCAGCAGCGAGGCTGCTAGAGGCTACGGGAGCGACACGAGGAGACCAGCAGCGAGGCTGTTAGCGACGACGGGAGCGACAGCAGCGTCGGCGCCGAGCGGAGGGTCTCAGAGGGAGAGAGCCGTGTGGGAAGAGTAGACGAACCCGAATAAAGGACACCAAGCCAGATACCGTGGTCGAGTCTTTTATTACACTGGTGTTGGAAGTGTAACGGCATGTCGAAGCAACTAAGAAAAAAGAATATTCCGACGCCATCATCTGCTTCTTCGTCCGACGACGACGACCTTCCTCCTACGATGGATTCAGCTGCGGTGGTGGAGGAGAGCCCTGCTGAAGCGAGTGCGGGAACGGGAGTTGAAGATGTCGCCGCGTCGGCGGGCCCGTCAGCACCAACGGACGTGGATTTCCCATGGGAACAGATGGCGGAGCAGCTTGAGACTCTCAAGAATGTACTGGCGCAGTTATGTCACCTCGTCACGCCGAGGACGGCGATGGGGAGAGCTGAGGGTGGTCCACAGGCCGCCACCTTGCCTTCGCTGTCGACGCCATCAGCCACGCGGCACGAAGCCGCCATCTTGCGCGCTCCGCGGCGGGAAGCCGCCATCTTGACCACGCCGCGGTTCGACGCCATTTTGAACCTACCGCCGGATGAACCATCGCTTGAAGATGGCGTGCTAAGGAGTCGCAGTCGGCATCTTACTACGGTCAAAGAATTCTCCATCGGGGGCGATTGGAGCGCTTTCGCCTGCAGATTTTTGGCGGCGGTACGTTCTGCTAGGTGGACCGACGCTGAGGCTTTGGAAGTGTTGCCGACTCTTCTTGATGACGAGTCGGTCAGATTTTTTCGTTCCATAACGGCCGAAAAGAAGAAAACATTACGTGGAGTTTTTGACGAAATGGCGGACGCTTACGAGCCACCTGATGATGCGCATCGCCGATTTGCTCAATGACAACGAGCGCCCGAGGAATCGCCGGTGGCATATAGGGGTGCGGTGCTGGAGTTGGCTATGGCCGCATATCAGGAGACGAAGCCTGACCTGCTCGAGCCTCTCATCTTAGGTAAGATGCTCGAGCTGTCTCGGGATCTGGGGATTCCCATGCCTGTGTGTGGCCACGAGAAGCTGACTTCCCGGGCGGCAGCAAAATGTCTGGATGCACAGTTTAACCTCCGTCGGTGGAAGCAAGTCACGGTGTGGACGGGGGGGCCCATCGTCGAGGGAGGCGCCTTGGGTTGGGACCCTAAGAAGGCGGTCTACGTGCCGGATGGGGGGAGCCCTCAGGAGCTGGCGGCCGCCTCTGGCCCATGGTCGGGCCGCGGTGGGCCGGCCCCGCGCGCTGCACCACCGGTACGGGCCCGGCGGGACGCTGGGCCTGCGCTACGGCGCAATGGCGTTGACTGCTTCCGCTGCGGGCGTAAGGGCCACTACGCCAGGGACTGCTGGGCCCGCGTCCCGGGTCCGCCCCAGCAGGAGGCCTCGTCAACGGACGCGCCAAAGAAGGAACCGCCAAGACAGGCAAGTCGGTGCGCACCAGACACCTGGCAAGGCTTTGCACCTCACCCATCAACGTTGTCGTGCGATCCGGGTGTTGTTATTAAGGGGAGGCCATCGACGGGGCCTTGTCGCTCGGTGACGCAGTGGCGTAAATTGGCATGGAGAGTCGTCGCGGCCGCTACGGGTTCGTCCACTGTACCGGGGTCTATACAAGGGGTGGACGTTCGTATTTTGGTTGATTCCGGGGCGTCCGCGACTATTATATCGGATGTCAATTTCCATCTGTTGGGCATCCCACCGGGGGCCGTGCGTCCAGGTTACGGGTCGTGTGTCGCTGCGAACGGGGGTAGCATGGGCATTGTGGGCCAGGTGGACGCTAAAATATCTATTGGGGAAGTGTCGGCCTCAGGAACTGTGTTAATTTCAAGATCTCTGGCAGTTCCCTGTTTACTGGGAACTGATTTTCTGGCTAAAATGCCCATTTTGATCAAAATGAATGAGAATTGTATTGAATTGCCGAGTGGCCGTCAAATCTCGTTTCTGCCGTCGCCCTGGGGGCGACCTGCTCCTGCCGCACATGTGCAGGTGTTATCCGTAGTATCTGTTGACATTCCACCTGGCTCACAGATGCTTATTCCTTTGCGGTATCGGAAGCCCCTGCCTGATCGGCTAGGAGCGGTTGGGGTCTTGTTGTCACCGTCAGCCACGATATCGGCCGGATTGGCGCTGGTTGTGGCGCAGACCATCGTTTGGCCGGACCAATTACCGTTTTTGCAAGTGCTCAGCCGGGGCGTGGTTGCTGGTGTTTCCGAGCCGGTAGCTTCGGATAATCGCTGGATTGCTGACTTATGTGAGGAAAATTCTTCCCTGTCTGAGGAACAACGTTGTGCGATTCGTAAATTGTTATTGACGTATTCGGATGTGTTTAGCTCTGACGATTTGGATTTGGGACGCACCTCGTTGCTTTACCATCATATTGAAACAGGGGACGCTGCCCCTATTCGGTTGAACTCGCACTGGATGAGTCCGGCTGAGCGAGAACACGTTCGGGGGGCAGTGGATGACATGTTGGCTGCGGACATAATATCTCCATCTAACAGCCCATGGGGCGCGCCTGTTGTTTTGGTCAAGAAAAAGGACGGCAAATTGCGATTTTGTGTTGATTTCCGGAAATTGAATAAAATATCGGTGGCAGATGCGTATCCCCTGCCGCGTATGGACGACTCCCTCGATACCTTGTCGGGGGCTAAGTTCTTTTCTACGCTGGATCTCTCTTCGGGATTCTGGCAGCTTCCCCTTGTCGAGCCCTCACGGGAGAAAACTGCATTCCGTACGCCGCAGGGGTTATTTCAATTCAATTGTCTTCCGATGGGGCTGAATGCGGCCCCTGCCACATTTCAAAGGTTGATGGAACTGGTATTGACGGGGTTGCAGTGGGAGACATGTCTCATATATTTAGACGATATTATCGTCTTCAGCCGCACATTTGAGGAACATTTACGGCGGTTGGAGGCGGTGTTCACGAGGATGCGTTCCGCGAATTTGAAATTCTAACCAAAGAAATGTCACCTACTGCAACGGTCCGTCCGTTATTTGGGGCATATCGTGAGTGCTGAGGGGGTGGCCACGGATCCGGAAAAAACGGCGTGCGTCCGGGATTGGCCAACTCCGACCACCGTGGGAGATGTACGTCGGTTTTTGGGATTCGCCTCATATTATCGGAGATTCGTTCCAAATTTTGTGACGATCGCGAGGCCCTTGCATCTCCTTACGGGTAAAGGACGAAAATTTGGTTGGGGACCGCCGGAAGAGGCGGCTTTTCAGGGCCTGCGCGATCTATTGGCTACGGCGCCGACGTTGGATTATCCGGATTTCGATCACCCCTTCATTCTTGATACGGACGCGTGTGACACAGGTATTGGCGCGGTGTTGTCTCAGTCTAAAGGGGGTGTGGAGCGCGTGGTGGCGTATGGTAGCCGGGTTTTGTCTCCCGCGGAAATCCGCTACTGTGTCACTCGCAGGGAACTTTTGGCTGTTGTTTTTTTCCTACGCCAATTTCGACCGTACCTGTACGGTCGTTCCTTTATTGTGCGTACGGATCATGCGGCCTTGCAGTATGCTCTTAAGATGGATCAGCCATCCAGCCAGTTGGCGCGTTGGTTGGACACGCTGCAAGAATTTTCCTTCCAAATTCATCATCGGAAGGGGGTGCGCCATGCGAATGCAGACGCACTTTCAAGATTGCCGCAGCGCTCCCCTTGCGCGTGCGCGTCGGGGACGCATAGGTGTACGCCGATTCTATCCCCCCCTCAGCCGGTTGCGTTGGCCGTCGAGAGGCCGGATGCTCCGATGGAGCCGGGTCCGACTGACGGGGTTTTGAATCTGCCGCGGTCTGTGTGGATTCGGGAACAAATGATGGATGAGTCGTTGTTGTCCTTACGGAAGCGGTCTGCAGTGGAGAGTGGGGGTCCGGGTACGGATGGGGTGCCGGAAACCGCTCTCCGAGATGGTCTGCTAATGTGGAGGGAAGGATTCCAGGAACGCTGGCGTCTGGTTGTGCCAGCGTCCCTGCGATATGAGTTAATTAGGACTCTCCATTGTGACACGCTCTTACATCTGGGTGTGCAAAAGACCTTATTGACGTTGCAACGTCATTACTTTTGGCACGGCATGGCGACAGATGTCGTAGGGCACGTGCGCGCATGCCCTGATTGTGCCCGGCGTAAGCCACCTAAACATCCTTATGTGCCGCCTATACAGTCAATTCAGGTGTCTCGGGTTAATGAATTGGTCGCACTGGACATTTTGGGACCCTTCCCACCATCTGCGAGGGGTAATAAATATTTGCTGGTTGGAGTCGAGTACCTCTCCCATTGGCCGATGGCCTGGCCGTTGCCCGACCAATCGGCCGCGGCTATTACCGAGGCCTTTTTATTCGGGTACGTTATGGACAAGGGTGCGCCGGAGAGACTCCTCACGGACCAGGGCCGAAATTTTTCTTCTAAATTATTGGCGGAAGTGTGCGCGGCCCTTGGGACTAAGAAAGTACGCACATCCCCATACCATCCGCAAACGGATGGTATGGTCGAACGGCTAAATCGGACATTGTCTGCCATGCTGTGCCACACGGTGAGTGAACAACAATCAGATTGGGATCTGCACATCCCTGGGGTGCTTTCGGCGTACCGGATGACGCCTCATGCGGCTACAGGATATTCGCCGTTTTTCCTTATGTATGGTCGGGAAAACGTGCCGCCGATGGATGTGCAGTTGGGAACCGGTGTGAGGGGACCTGGTAAACCACTCCCAGATTACATTCGGGACACCGTTCGCCGGGTCATGGAGGCGCGGGAGGGTGCCCGCGTGGCTACGGCCAAAGCTCAGGCCCGGAATGAGCGGTATGCTCGACGTTCCAAGGGGGAGTGCCCCTGGAAGGTTGGGGACCTGGCCTGGCTCCATTGCCCGCAGGTGCGGCCAGGAACCTCTCCTAAATTGCATAAACCTTGGCAAGGGCCCGTCCGCCTCATCGAGGTTCCCAACCCGCAGTCGGCACGTGTTCGGATTGGATCTCATCGCTGGTTTGTTCACACGTCGCGCTTGAAGCCTTATGTTGCTCCCCTACCGGATGCGTCATCTCCTGATGTTGCCTTGCCGGGGTCTGTTGCTGCCGACTCTCCCTTGCCTGCGTCCGTTGATCTTGCAAGAGCGCCTGTCGTGCCTATTCCAGACAGACCGGCCGTGACACCGCAGGTGACGAGGGGCCCTGCTCGGGGGGTGCCTGCCAGGACTGCGGGAACTCCGAGCCCTGCAGCCCTTCCGACCCCACTGCAAGCACAATCGCGGGACACCTCCGGGGCTGAGCCTTCGGGGACACGGGACGTTGGTGGGCCTCCAACAGCGACAGGAGGATTGCGGCCTGTCACTCTTAAAACCCCATCACGTTCCCGCTCTGCGGGAGGGCCGCCGACCGTCCGGGACGGGCCGGCGACCCGCACACGTTCTAAATCTCTTACGTTTCGTTGATTGTTATGTTGTGTTGTTGTTTTTACTGTTATAATTATTGCATGCTTCGTGTCCTTTAGTGTGTCAGGGTCAGTTCGCCCGCATTACTGTTCGGAGTTTTGTTCAGCCGAGGTCGGCTGGGTTTTCTCTACGGGGGAGGGTGGTGTAATGCGGGCGTAAACGACCTTCCGGATGTGACGTCACGGGGGGAGGAGTTACGTCACGTGGGAGAAGGGTTCGGGTCTTTAAGGGGAGAAACCGGAAGATGAAGAGAGGTTGTTGGAGACTGGACGAGGGTGAGGCCACGCAGGGCGAAGGCTGGGAGGAGTGGCAAGATCGCCACACACACTCTGAGAGAGGATTGGCACCGTCGGCCAGCGGTGACCAACCCAGGGAGCAGCGGCGAGGCTGCAGCGAGAGCAGCCAGCGAGGCTGCACGAAGAGGCAGCAGTGGGACTGCTCAGAGAGGGAGAGCAGTGGTGGAGCTGCAGCGAGGGCAGCCGGAGAGGCTGCGTGAGGAGATCAGCAGCGAGGCTGCTAGAGGCTACGGGAGCGACACGAGGAGACCAGCAGCGAGGCTGTTAGCGACGACGGGAGCGACAGCAGCGTCGGCGCCGAGCGGAGGGTCTCAGAGGGAGAGAGCCGTGTGGGAAGAGTAGACGAACCCGAATAAAGGACACCAAGCCAGATACCGTGGTCGAGTCTTTTATTACACATGTATCAAATCCTGACAAACTGTGTTCAAAGGCAAAGGCGCGACCCTGCAATGACTTGCTCACGCCACTGCTGGTGGAAGGGCCTCCACCAGTCGAAACTCTATTGATCCCCTGTAGGGGCGACATGGTGGCGAGATGTTAACTCCCTCGCCTTGTATACAGGAAGTTGTTGGTTCTATCTGAATCGTGACGCCTGCTGTATATTCGAAGTTTGCATGTTTCTCTCCCCGTGCTCGTGTGGATTTGTCTTCGGGTACTCTGGTTTTCCCTCCACATTTAGAAACATGAAATTGGAGTATTTGGCTGCTATACATTTCCACGTGATAAGCCACTTCGTTGAGCTATAATTTGTGGCCAGATCGCTTCTCAAACAGAGCTATATAGCTCAGTGGGCTTTACCTGGTAAAATAATAAATATATTATTTTTTATAGAATGTACTTTTGGCCTACTCTACCACATGGCGTGAAACAGGGCTGTGTTCTTGCTCCCACGCTGTTCACCATTTTGTTCAGCATGATGCTCCAGCAGGTCACAGAGGACCTCGACGACGCTGATGGCGTATACATCCGTTTTCGTCTCGACGGGAGCGTATTCAACCTGAGGCGTTTGCAGGCCCACACAAAGACCATGGAGCAACTGATCAGGGAGCTGCTTTTTGCTGACGATGCCGCCCTCCTTGCTCACACAGAGGCAGCTATGCAGCGAATTACGTCCTGTTTTGCGAAAACAGCTCAGATCTTCGGCCTTGATGTCAGCCTGAGGAAGACTGAAGTTCTTCATCAGTCCGCACCCCATGAGGAGCACCATCCACCAAGCATCTTCATTGAACAAACAGAACTGAAAGCTGTCCACCAGTTCAGCTACTTGGGGTGCGTGATCTCGTCTGACGCCAAGATCGACAACGAAGTCGACAACAGGCTGGCCAAGGCAAACAGTGCATTTGGCAGACTATACAAACGTGTCTGGAACAACAGAAACCTTAAAAGAGCCACAAAGGTCAACGTCTACAAAGCTGTTGTGCTGACCACTCTCCTGTATGGCGCTGAGTCCTGGGTCATGTACCGTCGTCACCTGAGTCTCCTCGAGCGTTTCCATCAGCGCTGCCTCCGCACAATCTTCAATATTCACTGGAGTGACTTCGTCGCCAACACTGAAGTCCTCAAGTCAGCGAAGGTCATCAGCATCGAGGCCATGGTCCTCAAGACACAGCTTCGTTGGGCAGGGCACATCGCCAGGATGGAGAACCACCGCTTACCTAAGATTGTGCTGTATGGGGAACTGTCCTCTGGCCATCGCGACATAGGGGCACCACGAAAGCGATACAAAGACTCCCTGAAGAAGTCCCTCACTGCTTGCTGCATCAATCACCGTCAGTGGGCAACACAAGCAGCTGATCGCAACTCCTGGCGGCACACAGTCCACCAGGCCACCTCCTTCTTCGAAGATACCCGCAGGGCCCGTATGGAGGACAAAAGGAGAAGGAGGAAGAACCATGATCCCTCAGCACCCATCCCAGATGAGACCTATACTTGCAGCTGTTGTGGCAGGACCTGCTTGTCCCGCATAGGCCTCTTCAGCCACCAGCGTGCCTGCAGAAGACGTGGATGTCCTTCCTAGATCTTCGTTCGCGAAGCCATACCATGATGACCACACCGTCCAGATGTCTCAGAAGAGGTGGGTGTACTCACACTTTACCCCACGAGAAACAAATATGCCAAACGACTCACTGTGGTGAAACCATTTATGCTGCTGGCTGGACAAAAGTTATCACCATTGTTTCATTTGCCATGCTGGGAGGTCAAATTGAACCAGTGACCTATAGATTGCAAGTCAAGTGTGTGAACCATTACACTACAGCAGCTTCCCACATCTCAAAACACTGTAAATACACGAAGAAGGGAAGTAATAAAATAATAAAAATAAAACATAATAAAACAACTACTAACATTGTTTTATTATGTTTTATTTTTATTATTTTTTATTATTTCATTACTTCCCTTCTACGTGACTTTACCAAAAGAACCAAGAAGATGAATCCCTGCAGTCACGAAAGCTTTAAATCGAAACTATGTAAATAGAGGAACATGCACACAATGTTGATTATGATGATGTCAACAAGAAAATCCCATTGCGACGATTCATATTAAATACATACATTCGTGTGGTGGTACGAAATAATTATTTAATGCCATCAGATAATAGTGATCTGATCCCATCTGTAAAGGATGTGATACCTGGCATGCAATACCCCGGCGTCAACAAGCTAAGCTGTGTCTGTGGCAGTAGTTACATTGGGGAAACTAAGCGACATGTCTCGGACCATGTTCGTGAACATATTGCAGATCTGAAACACGGTAGGACCAATACCTCGGCCGTGGCTGATCATTGTTTTAATGCAGTGGGCTCACACGAAATTCATGAAGCCATCCATATATATAGACACAGACACAATTTCAACCGAGAAGATGGGTACAAACTGAGCAATCATTGGAAGGACGTTATTAACCAGTTTTAAGTCATAACTGGCTGTGATGTTTCCATCCTACCTTCTGATGTTAGTAGTTATTTTAGACTCTCTGGTTTTACATTAACTTGTTAAATGTCACACTCGATTCGAAGCTTTATTGACTGCAGAAATTACTCTTTGGTTCTTTCGGTAAAGTCAAGTAAAAAATAAAATCAAATAATAATAGAATACGACGTTTCGATTACAATACAAACAATCATCAGGTAAGAATGGATGATAAAACACAGAGACGAAAACAACATAGGCAGACACACATGCAGAGAGAGACACACAAAGACACACCGAGCGAGACACTCACCAAGACAAACAGAAGGATAACCAATCTGTGCCGAGGCCTTGAATAGAGACAGGGGGGAGGGGCCGGGGCAGAGAGAGGACTAGGGAGGCGGACAAACCAAGGGGACCATCAGATAAACTAGGGGACAAGGAGAGAGCAGTGTGGAATTCCGGACCACCAGGCTATGCCGTTAACTGTGTGTTAGCCCACTCTCTGCATTGCATTACATTACACACTCTAATTTTACTAAATTTGTTGTCAAACTTCCTATTTCTCTCTCTAAATTTATCTTTGCTTGTCTGTTCCATACTTAACTTCTAATTTAGCAATTTTTGGAAGAACGTTAATCAACCAGGGTATGCGTTAACTGTGTGTTAACCGACCCTCTGCGTTGCATTACATTACATTCTCTAATTTTACTAAATTTGTTGTAAAACTTCCTATTTCTCTCTCTAATTTTATCCTTGCTTGTCTGTTCCACACTTAACTTCTAATTTAGCAAACTTTGGAAGAACGTTAATCAACCAGGCTATGTGATAACTGTGTGTTAACAGACCCTCTGTGTTGCATTGCGTTACACTTCTTACTTGACTAAATTTGCTTTCTAAAACTTTAGATTTTTTTGCTCTAAACCATTGTCTCTCCTTCGGCCACTTTGGTCCGGAATTCCACACTGCTCCCTCCTTGTCTCCTCGTTTGTCTGCTGGTCTCCTCGTTTTTCCGCCTCCCCAGTCCTCTCTCTGCCCCGACCCCTCTCCCCTCTCTCTATTTAAGGCCTCGGCACAGATTCGTTGTCCTTCTATTTGTCTTGGTGAGTGTCTCGGTTGGTTTGTCTTTGTGTGAGTCTCTTTCTGCATGTGTGTCTGCCTATGTTGTTTCCGTGTCTGTGTTTCATCATTCATTCTTACCTGATGATGGTGGCTTGTGTTGCAATCGACACGTCGTATTCAATTATTATTTTATTTTATTTTCTACGTGACTTTACCGAAAGAACCAACGAGTTGTTAAATGGCTTTACATTAACAGGTTAAATGTCTCACTAACACGGCCACCGTTGCTCGTTTTCCTCGATGTGGCAGTGGCTCCGCGATCTTACATTGACATGCTAATCTCTCGAAATACAAAGGCCACCTCCGCAGTTTCGTTGTCGTGGAGGTAGCTCTCTTTCATTTACATGAAAATTACTCACTTTAACATTACTAGCCCCACCCACTTCACTTATGATCCTTGGTCTACACCTATTTAAAACCTTTAAAACATCCTGTCTCAGCAGCTTTCCTGCAATTTTTTCTCCTAATGACGATTGCTTGTGTTGCGATAGAAGTGTCGTAGTTTTTTGTAATTCTTTTGTTATTTTCTTTGAACCTATCTACGTGACTTTACCGAAAGATCCAATAATAGGAATCAATGTGCAGCAACGACGATAGGGATTGTAACATAATTAGTTCATCGCTATGTCGAAATATAACTATTAAGTTTAAACTATATACCAATCGACCGTGGACATGGATTAGTTGGGGGCCTTGGGAATGTACGTTAATTTGCACAACTCCTGGCAGAACAAACTATTTGCATTAAGACACAATGAATTGAAGGTTGTATAGGCATACGATAATGAACATCTGGTTGAATGAATTAGAAAATTGTTAGCGAAAATATGGCAGTTCAAATCTAATATGAACCCAAGCATGTTTGAAATAACGCATAATGGCAAGACATTGAATGAAAGCCATACTTTGAAAAAGTGCTGCATATCGCAGTTGGTTACAGTAGCTGTAAAATAAAATCGGATCGTGATTTCTCAGCAAGCAAATATGTGGAAAGAAAAGGGGGATATATTCAAACAAATGTCGTTGATTTAATTAGTTAACCGCATGTGGATAAGAGAGGAATATGCGCTGGTCAGTATTTTAAGTATTTAAAATGTGACTTGGAGGTAAGGGAAAAAGTCAAGGCAGAGTGACATAAATGAAGAGATGTTTCAGGAATCGTAGAAAGATGACAGTCAAACTGAGAGGGGAAATATATGGACAAAGATAGGTACAATAGTGTGTTATTACATCCTGCAATGATGTAGGAACTAAGGAAGTGCTTGAAATGGCAGAGATGAGAATGCTATGGTGAATTTAGGAATATATTTAAAGGAATGAAGGAGGAATAAAGACGTTAGAGCCTTAGCAGAGTTACTCATAATATTTGTAACTTCGCTAATATTACTAGTAACAGGGAGGCGAGACCCCCAAGATGGTTTGGGAACATATTGATAAGAGACTAAAAATATGCGACCGGTGCATGGTAGGAAAGTTAGAGGGAGAGCGAGGGTGAGGATGGGAGGATCCGGTAGAACGAGATGCCATGACAGTGGATGCGATACTCACCCCGCCATAGCAACATGGAAATTCAGAGCAGTAACCATGAGATGAGCACAGCTTCATTGCTCATTTAAGCAGGAAACCGCTTTGACATTTTACGAAACACTTATCTGCACCAATAATGAAACAGCAATATTCATGAGAGGCAGCTGTGCCCGCCCTGTGTGCATGTTCAGAATTATCTGAATTAGGAGCTCATTAACATGAGCAAGGCTAAGCCAGCACTTTTCTAATGAAGGTTGACCTTACATTAATGAGGCAATGTAAATAGACACCACAGTGGTAGAATCAGTGCTGTTGTATTGTGCAGAAATGTTGGCACGAACAAGGAAACAGCAAAAATAATGCAATACCAAGATGAATCAGAATCTTATCGGGGTTATTAACATTCGGGAGAAGGCAAGGGAGGTAAGACCCCCAGATGGTTTTGGCACAAGGTGAGAAGAGACAAATAAGATGCGATGACAATAGCTCTGGAGATGACAATGGCTCTGGAGATGACAAAAACTCTGGAGATGACAATGGCTCTGGAGATGACAAAAGCTCTGGAGATGACAAAAGGACCTGAAGATGACAAAAGCTCTGGAGATGACAGCACTAGAGATGACTGGCTCTGGAGATGACAATGGCTCTGAAGATGACAGCACTAGAGATGACAATGGCTCTGGAGATGATAATGGCTCTGGAGATGAAAAAAGCTCTGGAGATGACAATTGCTCTGGAGATGCGAACAGTGCAAGGCAGGAGGAGTAGAGGGACAGCAAGGGTGAGATGGGAGGATGCGGTGGAACGAGATACGAGGACATTGGATGTCACGACAGAAGAGGCACGAAGTAGAAGCTCATGGAGAAAGGAAATATGAGCAGCTGATCCCATGCAATGTTGGAGATTTGGCTTTCAAAAAGATGTGGATTTGCCAAAATATCAGCTCTGCCTGTGCGTCACTGTGAGCAGATGCAAGACAGTTTACAAAGTTAGCTCCCTTGACCAACTTGTGTCCATTTCCTCAACTCATTAGGTGGCTGACGTGTATATATGTGTAGAGGAGTAGTATGACGACATGACGTCAGCGCGCTGTGAGCCACGATGACGTCATGTCACAGGATATACTTAAGGGGGACCCCGTGACGAAAGCGGGGTCGTTGTGGGAGCCCGGATTGGTGAGCGTCTGAAGAAGGTCTCTGCTGCTCGTGACCGGACGGTGTTGGCTGATCCCCCATCCGGGTTCTACAAGTAGGAGAGCCGAAGATATAGCGAGGGGTAGGGCTCAGACAAGTCTGCAAGAGCCGACTAAGATTACGTGGGGTGCTGCTCTCCTCGGTCGGGCGGTGTTGGATGAGCCCCCATCCTGACTCGAGTGAGAGAGCCAAAGAGATAGCCCAGGCTAGGAATAGATAGAGCCTGAGGTCCGCGTGAAGAACCGAGCATAGGGACACCTACCTCTGGTGTGTTTTGTTACCCCTGTGTTAATAAACCGTCGCAATCCCTTACTAAGAGTTCAGTCTATGAGTCGCCCTGCACCACACAACATATGTATGCAGCATATGTTTGTAGGACTCGTACTCCGGTTGTCTTTCTCGTTCCGTTTATTCGCACTTTAGAGTTCACACCTTCTCATCACCGCTCCGTGTCTCCTCGTTCGCTCTGTTACACTCTCCGCCATCAACGACACTCTGTCTCTCCGTTCGCTCTCCTGCTCTCCCAAGGTCCGTTACTCCGCTGCTACCCTGTTCTCTATTCCTCCGATGCACTGCTACCACTGCTACCGCACTCTGCGTTCTCTGTCTCCACTGCTACCGTACTCTGTCCTATCTCTATCCACTGTTACCGTACTCTATCCTATCTCTATCCACTGCTACCGTTATCGTATCTTCTCTACTCACTGCTGCTCCGTCTCTCTCCCTGGCACCAACCGCTCCAGCTCCAATCCCAATCCAGACTCCCGTCTCTCCGTTACGCTATCCTCTTATCCCCACACCAATCAGTCCCAATCAATTATCTCACCCCCCCCCCCCCCCGTTTCGTCACTCGCCCCCAGGCCCCCAGCCTCACGTGGCCTTGTTATTCCCGCCAGAGCGGCACCGGTCATTAACTACTCACTCTCCTAACGAATCACCGGCCTGCATCCTCAGTTACCCCTAACACCTGTCGCCCATCTTAACGACGTCTCCCTCACGCCCGACAACAACAACCCCGTCCTCAGATACCCCCACTGTACACCGCTCGCTTGCATAGCAACAGAGCAACCGAACGCGTGGCGCGTCATATTTCAAGTCCTACATGTTTATTAAATTTAAATGTGTCAAGTTGAGTGAGACACAGTGGTGAGAAACATGATATGGAAAATGGAAATTAGGCCTGATGTGTACAAATAATGCCTGTACTTAAATGGTAATTGGTGTTGTAACTCACCACAGTAATTGATTGTTTTCAATGATGCGTAATATTTCCCTGCATAATTATTGTGAATTAGTGGTAAGCTGCTGCAAATAGTTTTTCTTTAGCCCTAATATGCGGCAAATAAAACTAAGACATTGCCGACAGTAAATTTGTAAGCACCTTTAATAATCCATAATAGAGGAAGGATTAATAATAATAATTAAAAACAATCTTCAATACATCTAACAAGTGAGCCTTCGGTTAATAATGGCAAGTATGTTAATTTATTTTGTGATTTTCAATTTGTCGGTAACGTGTATTTATAGTATATAAAGGACAAGTTCAGATAGCCTTCGGATTTATGATTTTTGTGTGATTCTGATTACTTGATGTATCTTCATGCTGACAAAAGTTGCGTCACCTGATGTCACGTGACACCACTTTTTGGCGGGAAAATGGCGGGAGTGCCACCTCATATCAGTGGCGTCACTTCGGGTTTCCGGATGGATCCAGAACATAAAACATTTTCTGAACATGAAAAATGTTCACATCTTGGCCAAAATTAGTATTTTGCTTAAATTATTATCAGTCCCACTTTCAATAATTGTAGCTTAGGCTAAACTCATATCAAGACGAAACAGTCAAAACACAGCTCTTATATATGTGCCCCATTGATGGAGTTTGAGACCATGACACTGAAGTGGCACAGTGGTTCACAAACTGTGCTGCAATCCCAAGTGACCTTGGTTCTATCCCAGGGCACTTGCAACATCGACAGCACAAATAAGCACTTTGACCTTCAGCTGAATCTTCATAGGTGTTGTACGACAGATATTCTGAATACTTAAATGGATGAAGCCCTGAAAGTACACACACCACTGCTGGTGGAAGAGCCCCGCGAGCAAGAGTTCGAAAGAGACACTTTAGATGGTATTTGGCCTACTCTTCCATGCTGGCCAAGCATCTTGGAAGAACTGGAATTCACCACACTTTACTCTACCATAGGTGACCAGCCGATTGACCTACGGGCATCCCTGCTGATACTGCTGGGTGGACAGAGGCGAACCGGCCACCCATGGATAGCAATCCCAGTGTGCTAAACCATTACACCATGGCAGAATCCCATTACAGAGACAATTCCAATACGCATATATCTGTGTGTGATTTATGATGCACTCTTTCCTCGTTTAACAGTTGTACTGGTGGTCTCCTTAACACTCGCAATCACAGTGCAAACAACACATAGCATGCTGTCAGATCGCATAGCCATCAGCACAATATCCACAGCTCACGGCCCAGATTTGTTTGGAGTGGTCTGTGAATGGGGTTTTTTCCCACTTCTACAAAACACACATTGTCAGCAACCACCGTGAGCATCACCGAATTGAAAGCTGGCCACTGGGCTCACTCAATCATCCCGATACTGGTGTCACAACCAGTACGTCTGGTGGCAAATACATCCACGCACACACTTGTGACATTCCATCAGGAGCGTTACATGTCCCATTGTGCAAAGTACAGCGAGTGAAATTAATGGAATTGCTTCAATAGCTGAGGCATCATCATATTCCTAGATTTCTATTACAAAGTTAACAGTTCGATACATCAGCGGCCCAATTACTGTGAAATCTAATATTTTACTCCTATTTCAAATGACAGTAATTTATGATAAAAAAAAGTGTTGTAATTCAGTAAATGTGGTGATGTCTTTGTTGACGAATAAAGGATAAAGAATTTATTTAAAAAATTACCAACTTTGTCGACCTTTGAAGGCGGCAGTGTACCACCGTGAGCACACTGCACTACGAACCCGGCGACCTGAGTTCGATTGCCGCTTGTGGCCAACATTAACCAGTCCTAGACCTCCTCTAGGTCAACTCAGCCTCAAATTAGTAGCTGGTGTGGTGGGTAAACATCGTTACTATGGAGACAAAGGCGGCCGGGCGTGGTGCTGACCACCCACCCCCTCGTGTGCTCTGTCAGCCTTCATAGGTGCTGCTCGCGAAAAGCACTTACCACAACAGTATGTTAAGGGGATACGGGGTATCGTCGTTTTTGACGTATTACCTTGACATGGTTGAGATTGCATGACAGTTAGACCAGATTCCCCAGCTTGCATGGTAGAGGTGGATTTTGGCACTAATGGATTGCGCTTGACCGGGATGCAGGTTTAATTTTGTGGAGGCTTTGTTCAGGTAAAATTCTGCACGGATGAATGCAGCAGTCAAGCAGAAAATGCATTTTGAAACGTGAAGTATACATATGCACATCAACTAATTTTCGCAAGAGTAATAATGATAATGAAAATGTATTATTCTTAATTTCTACAAATAATATCGAAAAAATATTCAGTTCACGTCACAGATCTTTAGCTGTTTAATGAAGGTTACGAATTGAAATACGAACACTAATCATTTTGCAAAGGTGCAGAAAAGTGTAATTACTTGCTCACTCTACTGTCGATGGAAGAGCCTCCACTAGACAATGCTCTAGAGTGCCCCTATAGAGGGTATTTTGCCTATTCTTCCACGCTGACCAGACGTCTTGGAAGGGTTGGAAGTACCCACAATTAATTGCACCAAAAACTGTGGTAAACTAATTTATACTGCTTGGTGGACAGAGGTGTGGGGGTAGTGGGGGGGGTTAAGAATCAGAATCTGTATTTATCCTGGAGGAATCCAATGACCTTGTTATCTCTTTATCACAGATCATCATGGCGGCGCACACAGTTGCAGCAGCTCAGTGTCTACCCGGTCGGGGCCTTGTATGGTTGTTTATGTTCGCGTTATGTCTTGTTTTGTGTTCATTTTGTCGGGCGAGTAACACCTTTAGCCAGCACGATCTCCTTAAGATCGGACTATGTTACGATCGGAGTGTTACAAGCGAGTTTCTCCGTCTTCACAAGATTCCAGTGGAGTTAGCGAGGAGGCCCGGCTCTCCGTGGATTATCATCCCGGCGGGGAGGAGGCGAAGGCGGCGTAGAGAGAGAAGACAGAGGCGAGGCTGCAGGGCCGGTGCGCTAGCCAGGCTACGGAGGCAGCCACTCAAACCACCGCTACCCAGCCTATTTCTCACGAACGCCAGATCCATCGCGAACAAAATGGATGAATTGAGGCTACAGACTACAGCGAACAACGTAGTGAAGGACAGCTGCATTCTGCTTTTCACAGAAACCTGGCTTCATTCATCCATCCCGGACTCTGCTATTGAGCTCGCAGGCTACACAGCACAGCGCCAGGACAGAACAGTAGACTCCGGTAAGAGCAGAGGAGGGGGGCTCTGTGTGTACGTGAATAAGAGCTGGTGTACTAACACTGTGACTGTAGACAGCCACTGCTCCCCAGATCTGGAGTATGTGACTGTTAAATGCAGGCCGATTTACCTCCCAAGAGAGTTTACTGTGGTCATGATAACTGCTGTTTACATCCCACCGGATGCTAATGCTAACTCAGCTATTGAACTTTTACATGGCAGCATTAGCATTCAGCAGAGCAAGTATCCTGACGCTGTGCTGATTATAGCAGGGAATTTCAACCATGCAGACTTAAAGGCAGCACTCCCTAAATTCCACCAGCATGTTAAGTGTGCTACTAGGGGAACTAAGATTCTGGACAAGGTCTACACCAACATCAAACTAGGCTACAGGGCTAGACCACTACCACACCTGGGCCAGTCTGACCATTTGTCCCTGCTTTTGATCCCTGCATACGCCCCCATCAAGAAAACGGCTCCTACCATCACAAAAACTGTCGCCATCTGGCCTGAGGGTGCCACCCAGCAGCTGCAGGACTGCTTTGATAGGACCAACTGGGGGGTCTTCGAACATCAGGACCTGGAGGTGTTCACATATAGTGTATTGTGCTACATTAAAACTGCATAGACACTGTCACTGTGGACAAACGCGTTCGGGTCTACCCCAACCAGAAGCCCTGGATGACCCGGGAGGTCCAGCAACTGCTGAAGGAGAGGAACATCGCCTTCAACTCCGGAGACAAAGCTCTCTACAGCACAGACCGAGCTAACCTGAAGAGAGGCATCCGCGAGGCCAAAGCAGACTACAGGAGGAGGATTGAGGAATGCCTGGACAGTAACGACAGCAGGCAGGTGTGGCAGGGAGTCCAGCACCTCACCAACTACAGGGCCAACCTCGAAGCTGCTGATGGTGACACCGCTCTGGCAGAGTAGTTGAACCTCTTCTTTGCCCGCTTTGAGGTGACACCACAAGGGACAGCATCACCAAACCTCACGGTCCACAGCAGCTTAAACCTCACAGTAGAGGAGCATGAGGTGAGGCGCACGCTGCGGGCCGTCAACCCGAGGAAGGCTGTGGTACCTGATGGCGTCCCGGGGACGTGTGCTGAGGGACTGTGCTGACGAGCTGGCTGGAGTCTTTACAAGGATTTTCAACCTGTCTCTGGAACAGTCCACTGTACCACCCTGCCTAAAGTCCTCCACCATAGTCCCCCTGCCCAAAAAAACCCACATTTCCAGCTACAACGACTACCGGCCAGTAGCACTCACGCCAGTGGTGATGAAGTGCTTTGAAAAACTGGTCCGGAGTCACATCATAGGAAGCTTGCCCCGAAACCTTGACCCCCACCAGTTTGCCTACAGAGCGAACCGATCCACGGAGGACGCCGTGGCCACAGCACTACATGCTGCACTGTCACACCTGGAGCAGCAGGGGAGCTATGTGCGGATGCTCTTCGTGGATTACAGTTCTGCGTTCAACACCATCCTCCCACACAAACTGGTGGAAAAACTGGGCGACCTGGGGATTCCACATTCCACCTGCATGTGGATACATAGTTTCCTCTCGGGCCGCAGACAGAGGGTCAGAGTGGGCCGTCATACATCCACAGCCCTGAGCCTCAGTACCGGCTCCCCCCAGGGCTGTGTACTGAGCCCCCTGCTCTACTCCCTCTACACACATGACTGTGCCGCCGTCCACCATAGCAACACCATTGTTAAGTTTGCTGATGACACCACAGTGGTGAGGCTCATCTCTGGGGGGGATGAGTCTGCCTACAGGGACGAGGTGGAGCGGCTGACAGCATACTGCAGGGGCAACAACCTGCTCCTTAACACCGCAAAGACCAAGGAGCTCATAATAGACTACAGGAGAAAGAAAACGGACACTCCACCACTAATCATCAGCGGGGACTGTGTGGAGAGGGTGGCAGACTTCTGCTTCCTGGGAGTCCACATTGGGGAGGGCCTGACCTGGAGCGCCAACAGCACTGAGCTTCTGAAAAAGGCTCAGCAGAGACTTTACTTCCTGAGAATCCTCAGGAATAATAACATCACACAGAAACTGCTGGTGTCCTTCTACCGAGCCTCCATCGAGAGCATTCTTACATACTGCATCTGTGTATGGTACACCAGCTGCACAGCGGCTCAGAGGAAAGCGCTCCAGAGGGTCATCAACACAGCCCAAAAGATCGCCGGCTGCCATCTCCCCACACTGGAAGAACTACACAGTTCACGTTGCATCAAAAAAGCACAGATCATTCTAAAGGACTCTTCACACCCTGGACACTCACTGTTTGAGCTGTTGCCATCAGGCAGACGATTCAGATCAGTCAAAATAAGGACAAACAGATTCAAACAGAGCTTTTATCCTACAGCGATCACCACACTCAATAATGCTAATTAATTATTAAGTAATAGTGTTTACAATTGAATGTGAAATAGAGATGTGCAATGACAAAATGTAACCTTATGTGGGTATACTTGGGCTGTTTTTATATATAGTATAAATTGATTATCTTTCATTTAATTTTATTTTTATGTTCTTGTTTTATTTAATTTAAATTTATGAATGATGCCCTGACTGGTGAGCATTTTAAATTTCGTTGTACTGGTGACAATGACAATAAACAATCTATCTATCTAAGGGGCAGGTCAGAAAGTCACAACAACAAAAACAATACGAAAACACGAAAGGAGTGAAAAGTATAAGAAAGGCAAGCAAATCACTAAAAAAACAGTAGCAGTATTTGTTTTACCAGGTAAGGCCCACTGAGCTATTAGCTTATTTTTCAGAAGTGACCAGGCCAAAAATTATTGCTCATCGAAAGTGGCTTATCGTGTGGAAATGCATAGAAGCCAAATACTCTCAACACGTGTGTCTAACTGTTGAGGGAAACCCCGGGGGCACCTGAGAAGAATCCACGCACCTACGGGGAGAACATACAAATACAAATTCCAAATATACAACAGGCGTCGGGGTCGGGATCCAACTCACAGCCTCCTGCACACCAGGCGAGGGAGTTAATATCTCGCCACCGCGGCGAAAGAGTCAGGAGACTCAGTGTGGCTTTCCTGAGTAAACAAGGGTAATAATAATCACGACTGTTCATTGCTACCCCTCACACACTGCTTATGCATGCACATTCCAAATAACATTAAACTGAATGAGTATATACTGTATTGCTTTTTTGTTTATTTTGAAGTCATGAAAAATGTGAACTCCATGAATATGGTCTCTAGCGCATTAATTTTTTAAAATATGTTATCTTATGCCTGGAAGCAAACAGTATTTATTGGTGCATAATTCGTGAACAGAAATGGGAAAAAAGGAGCACTGCTTTAGTCATCATTGTCAGCCATTATCGCTCCGCTCCTGGATCAAGGGCTTCTCAGGCTGCCACCACGATCCTGTGATGTAACAATCCACACAGCACCTGTACAGGAGCTAATTACTATTGATCCATCTCCTCGATTGACGCGCCCCTGGTAGTCTGCGAAAGATCTGCACACACCACAGTGCCAGAATTGATTGTGTGTACAGTTGCTCTGTTGGAAACATTTATCGATAATTCAGAAATCGATCTGTTGGCCGATTTACCCATTGATTGTCAGGTAAAGTTTAACTGATTCTCGCTGTCAGTATAGCATGGGGAATGTTGTAATGTAATAACGGGCATAGAGTCACATGTTAAGGCACATAACCACAGCATATTCTTTGGGTTTTTCGGTAAAGTCAAGTAGATAGGTTCAAAGAAAATTACAAAAATAACGTAATTTTATTTTATTTGAACCTATCTACGTGACTTTACCGAAAGACCCCAAAATATGAATTCCTGCAATCATAAAAGCTTTAAGTCAAGATATAACCACAGCACTTCACATGCATCCCATGCTAGTTCATTTTTATGTCAATATGTAAAGGTGTCCCATATGGTGAGTCTTGATGTTCATTAGAATATTTTAAAATTTTGTGTACTTTGTGCCAAGCCACCCGTGACTTTGCAGAGACAAATCTGTCATGTTATTCTACGGGAGACACGGAGCCTTCTGCAGCCAGGTTCCGCAATTGTTGAATCCCCTTCCTCGGTCCATGACGGCATTCCGAGTCTGAGTCACTTATTAAATCACGTCTTAAAACTCACCTACTTGTACTTGCAGGCTTTCTCTGTAACTCAATAAAAAAAATACAATTATGTTGTCTGATTAGATTACTCTGAAATTATTATTATCATTCGCTTTCATCATAGTTCTTCATTTTTTTGGAATTTCAAGAGTAGTCATTGATATTGTTATCAGATTTCTATTATTTGGGTCTTTCGGTAAAGTCACGTAGATAGGTTCAAAGAAAATAACAAAAAATAACAAAAAAACTACGACGTTTCGATCGCAACACAAGCATTCGTCATCAGAAAAAAGAGGGGGGAAGCTGTTAAGGCAGACTGCTTTAAAGGTTTAAAATGGGTGTAGCCCAAGGGTCATAAACGAAGTGGGCAGGGCAAGTGATGTTAACGTGAGAAATTAGCATGCTAATGTAAGATCGGAGGGCGACGTCCACGACGAGGGCGTGGACATGGCTATGTTACTGTGAGAGATTAGCATGTTAATGGCCGATATCAGAGCAGCAACGTCGAACTCGGCGAGGGAGGTTGGCTGTGTTAGTGTGGGAAATTAAACCTGTTAATGTTAAAGCAGAGAGCCGAAAATAACAACTAACATTGGAAGGTGGTAGGATGGGAACATCACAGCCAGTTATGACTTAAACTGGTTGATAACGTCCTTCCAATGATTACTCAGTTTATACCCATCTTCTCTATTTAAGTTTCGTCTGTATATGTGGATGGCTTCATGAACGAATCTTTGTTGATAGCCAGTGGTTTTGCAAAGTACCTTCGTCTTAGAGAAATCAATTTCGTGTGAGCCCACCGCATTAAAACAATGATCAGCCGAGGCATTGGTCCTACAATGTTTCAGATCTGCAATATGTTCACGAACACGGTCCGAGACATGTTGCTTAGTTTACCCAATCTAACTACTTCCGCAGACACAGCGTAGTTTGTAGACGCCGGGTATTGCATGGCAGGGATCACATCCTTCACAGATGGGATCAGATCACGAATTGTATGTACTGTGTTAAATCGAACCTGGATCTTGTGTTTGCTCATGCTTTTGGAGATCTTTTTGATGACCCCTGCTATGTATGGCAAAATTGGTTCAGAATGGATCCTCACTATTCTTTACTGAAAATTGGCAGTGGACATTGCTCATGAATTGTTTTTGTTAACATTTTTGCCAGTGGAATATCTGCAGAAACAGCTGCCTTCCTGAATGTGGTGCTTTCTCTCTTTAAAAGCATTGTTACAATTAAAACAAATACATTTCTTTTGTTACCTTTGATGTAATGAGTAACTAATGTGCAGACCGGTGTATCCTATTAAACCGCATAATCATTCATTTCTGAAAAATCATTACTCACCGTCTGCTTGTAACCTGAACATGAATGTAATCAATCATTACCAATTTTTTAGAAGGCGCTCATGTAATTGCAGTGTCACTTATGTAAAGAAAATCCTGTTTCCTTACTTTAATTATCAATGGATTAGTGTTAAGTTTAAGCAAATATGAGCATAATCCATTCTGTTTCTCTACATATAAATATAAACATATATTAATTCCATCAGCATATTGGCTTTCCAGGCTAACATTATCAAGCAGCATTGCTAAAGCAGCATTTGATGGACTAAAACATTTTTTTATTTATATGCGCAGAGTGGAATGGATTCCAAATTATATTGGCGTTTTACCTATGATGCTCTCTGGCAGTCTAGGATGCATTCGTGTTGAGTTTAATCGGAGGTCGTAAACCAGTAGTCAAAATTCCACATTACCACTGCAAGGGACACATTTCTCCATATGATAACTGCAATAAATCTTCAACGAGTTACCACTCATTTCATGAGCCCCAAAAGGGTGAGCCGACTGGCAAATGGAATTTGCACGCTTCTATCAGAGAGTTAAGTGCTCTCACCATATCACCACTAGGCTGGAAAAGCAGGAAAAATGTTATATAAATAATATTAAATATACATAGTTGAGCATCAATTATGTATATTTGTACTTAGATGTTATGTAACTCACTCTATATATAATATTCCAAGGTTTCCCATGGATACTTGCGCAGTGGTTTGTATCAGTTATTGGTTGTGGCTCTGAGCGAGGATAGTCAGAATTCCATATTGAACTGGACATTACAGTCTCCCCATGGAGCAATCACTGATGACTTCTCAAAGAGCGATGCTCACAAAGTGATCTATTCTCACAAAGTGGTACTCACCTACTGGCAGAGCCAGTGGGCGACCCCCACTGCCACTGTGTAGCATGTTATTACGTGCCAGGGACTCTATGAGATGATAGGACAATTTCATCAACACACTACTACAGAGTTAAATAATAATAATAATAATTTTCTTCATATTATATCATGCTCGAGAAAGAAGGATGCACTCCAAAACTGTACCTGATGTAAAAAAGTTGTACAAATCTGGTCACACCAGATGAAAAGATGCTTTCGAATATAGGTGGAAAAGTGCATCTCATAATCTACAAAATGTGATAATAGGTGACGTTTTGGGCAATGGCGCTTCATCATAGTGTAATGCGGGTGTAAACGACCTTCCGGAAGTGACGTCATGGGGGGAGGAGTTACGTCACGTGGGGGAGAGGGTAAGGGTCTATAAGGGGGGTAACCGGAAGCGGTCGGGAGTGATCGGGGACTGGGAGAAGTGAGAGGCCACGCAGGGCGAAGGGTGAGAGAGAGTGGCGAGGTCGCCACACACCCAAGCCAGGAGGATCGGCACCGTCGGCCAACGGTGACCGGCCCGGGGGCAGGAGGAGCAGCGAGGAGGCTGCAGAGAGCAGCGGGTCTGCAAGGGAGGAGTCGGCAGCAGGGGTCTGCACGGCGCGACAGCAACCTGGGGCTGCAGAGCGTGGGCTACGGGAGCAACAGCAGCCTGGGGCTGCAGGGTGGAGAGTATATAGGTGAGTACCGTGAGGGAAAGAGATCGAACCCAAATAAAGGACACAGGACAGAGAGAAGCGTCCGAGTCTTTTATTACACTGGTGTCAAAGTGTAACGGTATGGCTAAACATTTGAGAAAAAAGAATATTCCGTCTCCGGCATCGGCTTCATCTTCCGACGACGATGACCTTCCTCCTGCGGTGGATCCGACTCTGGCAGAGGAGGAGATCCATGCTGGGACGAGTGCGGGTCCAGGGGTCCAAGATGTTGCCGCGTCGGCGGACCAGTCTGCACCAAAGGACGCGGATTTGACATGGAGTCAGATGGCGGAGCAACTTGAGACTCTCAAGAACGTGCTTGCCCAGTTGTGTGCGCTTGTTTCGCCGAGGACGGCGTCGGAAGGCGATGTTGGTGGTCCGCAGGAGCCCCGGTTGTCTTCAATGTCGACGCCATCAGCCACGCGGCATGAAGACGCCATCTTGGGCGTGGCGCACGACGAAAGGCGGGAAGCCGCCATTTTGGGCCCTCCACGACGGAAGACCGCCATCTTGTCGACACCACGCTGCGACGCCATGTTGAACATGCCACCGGAAGAGTCAGCGGCTGGAGGAAACGCGCCAAGGCGTCGCAGTCGTCACCTAACGACTGTCAAGGAATTCTCCATCGGGGGCGATTGGAGTGCGTTCGCCTGCAGATTTTTGGCAGCGGTGCGCTCGGCGGGGTGGACTGACGCCGAGGCATTAGAAGTTCTTCCGACTCTCCTTGATGATGAGTCCGTTAGATTCTTTCGCTCTATAAAAGCCGCGAAGAAGAAAACATTGCGTGGTGTGTTCAACGAAATGGCTGACGCTTACGAGCCGCCGGATGACGCTCATCGCCGGTTTGCGCAACGACAACGCGCACCCGAGGAGTCTCCGGTGGCGTATAGGGGCGCGGTACTGGAGCTGGCAATGGTCGCATACCCGGAGATGGAGCCTGACCTGTTGGAACCTCTCATCCTGGGGAAGATGTTGGAGTTGTCCCGGGATCTCGGCATTCCCATGCCGGTGTGCGGTCACGAGAAGCTCACATCCCGGGCTGCGGCTAAGTGTCTGGACGCCCAGTTCAACCTGCGCCGGTGGAAGCAGGTCACGGCGTGGACGGGTGGGCCCATCGTTGAAGGGCGAGCCGTGGGTTGGGACCCCAAGAATGCGGTTTATGTGCCGGACGACAGGAGCCCGCAGGAGCCATTGGCTGCCGCTGCCCCGTGGCCGGAGCCGCGGGCTGCGCCGCCGACACGGCCGCGTCGGGACGGGGCGCCCGCAGCAAGGCGCAATAACATCGACTGCTTTCGCTGCGGGCGTAAGGGCCATTATGCCAGGGACTGCTGGGCCCGCGTCCCGGGTCCGCCCCAGCAGGAGGCCTCGACAGTGGCCGCTCCAAGGAAGGATTCGCCAGCACAGGCAAGTCGGTGCGCACCAGACACCCGGCAAGGCTTGACACCTCACTCATCACCGTTGTCATGCGATCCGGGTGTTTTTAATAACGGGAGACCATTGACTGTGCCTTGTCGTTCGGTAACGCAGTGGCGTAAGTTGGCTCGGCGGGTCGTCGCGGCCGCTACCGGTTCGTCCACCGTACCTGGATCGATACAAGGGGTGGACGTACGGATTTTAGTAGATTCCGGGGCGTCCGCGACCATTATTTCGGATGTAATATTCCATCTCTTGAACATCCCACCTGGGGCCGTGAGTCCGGCTTACGCTTCCTGCGTCGCCGCGAACGGGGGTAGCATGGGCATTGTGGGCCAGGTGTATGCTACAATTGCTATCGGGGGAGTGTCGGCCTCGGGTATTGTGTTAATTTCGAGGTCTCTTGCGGTTCCTTGTTTATTAGGGACCGATTTTCTGGCCAAAATGCCCATTTTAATTAGAATTAATGAGAACTGCATTCAATTACCGGAAGGCCGTAAAATTGCCTTTTTGCCGTCGCCCTGGGGGTGACCTGCTCCTGTCGCCCTGGTGCAGGCGTTGTCCGAAGTGTCTGTGGATATTCCACCTGGCTCACAGATTCTCATTCCTTTGCGTTATCAGAAGCCTGTACCTGGTCGTCGCAGGAAGCGTAAGCCGGTTTTGTTGTCACCGTCCGCCACCATCACGGGTGGATCGGCGCTCGTTGGGGCACAAACTATTGTTAGGCCAGACCAGCAGCCGTTCTTGCAGGTGCTTAACGCGAGTGCCGAAAGCGTGTGTGTGCCGGCGGGTACCGTGGTGGCACATGCCACTACTGCGTTTACAGCTCATGATGATCTGTCCGGCCGTGGGGTTGTTGGAGGTGTTTCGGGGCCCGGAGCTGTGGATGACCGCTGGATTGCTGAATTGTGTGGGGAGAATTCAGCTCTTTCTGGGGAACAGCGTTGTGCAATTCGTAAATTGTTATCGAGCTATTCTGATGTGTTTAGTTCCGATGATTTGGACTTAGGATGCACCTCCTTGCTTTACCATCATATTGACACAGGGGACGCTGCCCCTATTCGGTTGAACTCGCATCGGATGAGTCCGGCTGAGCGAGAGCATGTTCGAGGGGCAGTGGATGACATGTTGGCTGCGGACATAATATCTCCGTCTAACAGCCCATGGGGCGCACCTGTTGTTTTGGTCAAGAAGAAAGATGGCAAATTGCGATTTTGTGTAGACTTTCGTAAATTAAATAAGGTGTCGGTGGCGGATGCGTATCCCCTGCCGCGTATGGACGACTCCCTCGATGCCTTGTCGGGGGCGAAGTTCTTTTCAACGCTAGATCTCTCTTCGGGCTTCTGGCAGCTTCCCCTCGACGAGTCCTCGCGGGAAAAGACTGCTTTCCGTACGCCGCAGGGGTTATTTCAATTTAACTGTCTTCCGATGGGGCTGAATGCAGCCCCTGCCACTTTTCAGAGGTTGATGGAGTTGGTGTTAACGGGGTTGCAGTGGGAGACATGTCTTATATATTTGGACGATATTATCGTTTTCAGCCACACATTTGACGAGCATTTATCGCGGTTGGAGGCCGTGTTCACCAGGATGCGTTCTGCTAATTTGAAATTTAAGCCCAAGAAATGTCACCTGCTGCAACACTCCATGCGTTATTTGGGCCACATCGTCAGTGCGGACGGGGTGGCCACGGATCCGGACAAAACTGCGTGCGTCCGTGACTGGCCAACCCCTGCCACGGTGGGGGATGTGCGTCGGTTTTTGGGGTTCGCCTCATACTATCGGAGGTTTGTTCGAAATTTTGCTATGATCGCGAGGCCCTTGCATCTCCTGATGGGTAAAGGACACAAGTTCGCTTGGGGACCCCCGAAGGAGGCGGCGTTTCGAGGCCTACGCGATCTATTGGCTACGGCACCGACGTTGGATTATCCGGATTTTGCGCATCCCTTCATTCTGGATACGGACGCGAGTGACACGGGTATTGGGGCGGTGTTATCTCAGTCCAAAGATGGTGTAGAACGCGTGGTCGCGTATGGTAGCCGGGTTTTGTCTCCCGCTGAAACCCGCTACTGTGTCACTCGCAGGGAACTTTTGGCTATTGTTTTTTTTCTCCGCCAATTTCGACTGTATCTGTACGGTCGTTCGTTTATTGTTCGCACGGATCATGCGGCCTTGCAGTATGTTCTTAAAATGGACCAACCATCCGGCCAGCTGGCGCGATGGTTGGACACGCTGCAAGAATTTTCCTTCCAAATTCACCATCGGAAGGGAGTGCGTCACGCTAATGCGGACGCACTTTCCAGGCTGCCGCAGCGATCCCCTTGCGCATGTGCGTCGGGGACGCACAGGTGTGGCCCGATTCAGCACCCCCCTCCGCCTGTCGCGCTGGCAGTCGAAGTGCCGGAAGCTCCACTTGAGCCGGGGCCGGCTGATGGGGGACCGGCTGATGGCATTCTACATCTCCCGAGGTCTGTGTGGATTCGGGAACAGATGTTGGATGATTCCTTGGTAACGTTACGTAAGCGGCCTGTCAAGGGGAGTGGGCGACTCGGTGCGGGCGGCGTGCCGGAAACCGCTCTCCGTGATGGCTTGCTGATATGAAGGGAAGGGATGCAGGAACGCTGGCGTCTGGTTGTACCGGCATCATTGCGGTACGAATTGATTAGGACTCTGCATTGTGACACGCTTTTACATCTGGGGGTGCAGAAGACGCTATTGACGCTGCAGCGAGACTACTATTGGCACGGCATGACGACGGATGTCGTCGGGCACATTCGCGCGTGTCCCGATTGTGCCCGCCGTAAGCCGCCTAAACATCCATATGTACCGCCGATACAATCCATCCAGGTGTCTCGAGTTAATGAGTTGGTGGCGTTAGATATTTTGGGACCCTTTCCGCCATCCGCTAGGGGAAATAAATATTTGCTGGTAGGGGTGGAGTACCTCTCCCGCTGGCCGGTGGCCTGGCCTTTGCCTGACCAGTCAGCGGCGTCTATCACGGACGCCTTTCTTTTTGGGTATGTTATGGACAAAGGGGCGCCGGAGAGGCTCCTTACAGACCAAGGCCGGAATTTTTCCTCCAAATTGTTGGGGGAAGTGTGTGCGGCGCTTGGTACAAAAAAAATACGGACATCTCCCTACCACCCACAAACGGATGGTATGGTGGAACGGCTTAATCGGACCCTGTCCGCCATGTTGTGCCATACGGTTAGTGAAAAACAATCAGATTGGGATTTGCATATCCCTGGGGTGCTTTCAGCGTACCGGATGACGCCGCATGCGGCTACAGGATATTCGCCGTTTTTTCTAATGTACGGTCGTGAAAACGTACCGCCGATTAATGAGCAGTTGGGAACCAAGGCGAGGGGACCTGTCAAGCCTCTTCCTGATTACATTCAGGACACCGTTCGCCGAGTCACTGAAGCGCGGGTGGAGGCTCGCATGGCTACGGCCAAAGCCCAGGCTCGGAACGAGCGGTGTGCGCGACGTTCAAAAGGGGAATGCCCTTGGAAAACGGGGGACCTGGCCTGGCTCCATTGTCCACAGGTGCGGCCAGGTACCTCTCCTAAATTACATAAGCCATGGCAAGGGCCGGTTCGCCTCATCGAGGTTCCCAACCCACAGTCGGCGCGTGTTCGGTTTGGTTCTCGGCGTTGGTTCGTCCATACATCTCGGTTGAAACCATACGTGGCCCCTCGACCGGATGCGTTATCTCCTGAGGTTGCCTTGCCGGGGTCTGTTGGTGCTGACTCGCCCTTGCCTGTGCCTGCTGACTTTGCTAGAGCGCCTGTCGTGCCTTTCACAGACGAGCCGGCCGTGACGCGGCAGGGGAAAGCGGACCCAGCTCGGGGTGCGCCTACCACGGCTGCGGAACCTTTGAGGCCCGCAGCCCTTCCTACCCTGCCGCGGACACGATTGCGGGACGCCTCTGGTGCTGCGCCTTCAAAAACAGGGGACCGGGACGTTGCCAGGCCTCCAATAGCGACAGACGAACTTCAGCCTGTCGCTCTTAAAACCCTGCCACGTTCCCGCTCGGCGGGAGGGCCACCGATCGTCCGGGACGGCCCGGCGACCCGCACCCGCTCGAAATCCCTCACATTTCGTTAATTATTGTGTTGTGTTCTAGTTCTTTCCGTATATTATTGTGTGTTCTGTGTCCTTTTACGTATTCGGTCGTGTTCGTTCGCATTGCGTATTGGAGTTGTGTTCAGCCGAGGTCGGCTGGATTTTCTCTACGGGGGAGGGTGGTGTAATGCAGGCGTAAACGACCTTCGGGAAGTGACGTCATGGGGGGAGGAGTTACGTCACGTGGGGGAGAGGGTAAGGGTCTATAAGGGGGGTAACCGGAAGCGGTCGGGAGTGATCGGGGACTGGGAGAAGTGAGAGGCCACGCAGGGCGAAGGGTGAGAGAGAGTGGCGAGGTCGCCACACACCCAAGCCAGGAGGATCGGCACCGTCGGCCAACGGTGACCGGCCCGGGGGCAGGAGGAGCAGCGAGGAGGCTGCAGAGAGTAGCGGGTTTGCAAGGGAGGAGTCGGCAGCAGGGGTCTGCACGGCGCGACAGCAGCCTGGGGCTGCAGAGCGTGGGCTACGGGAGCAACAGCAGCCTGGGGCTGCAGGGTGGAGAGTATATAGGGGAGTACCGTGAGGGAAAGAGATCGAACCCAAATAAAGGACACAGGACAGAGAGAAGCGTCCGAGTCTTTTTATTACAATAGCATATATCGTGTGGTGCCAGTGAAATGAGTTATGCGTAAACTACAAGGGGCTCCAGCTTCAATACAAGTGTAATAACAGCCATAGAGGGTTCACGTGGGGATTGGCTTGCCGGTCCTGTTTTGTAGCCAATAAGGGATGAGCCAGGGAGCATGGCCTCGGCGTGATCTCGGCATGTCAGCAGGGGTGATTGGCCTGGCCATTCGGGGCCCCAGCTAATGGGGAGCCGGATCAGAGGCGTGGTCCCGGGATTGACAGGGAACCATCGGGAACGGTCAACGCTGTCTATGGAGGATTGGCTGGGGGGTACCACGTGACGAAGGGATTAAGAGAGAGAGAGCGATCGTGAGCAGACTTGGGAACGACAAGAGCAGGAGTCACGCGCGTACGGGGGCTCTGGGTGCCACGTGCGCGGTGGGGACTTGGTGGGAAGTCTGCCCTCTCTCCGTTGTCTGCCAGCAACGGAGAGTGTGTGTGTAAAGTGTAACTGTGGAATTTGAAAATAAAAAGGACTGATTCCGGAAGCCGTCTCAAGAAGGTTTATTACACAAGCATGGCACTGTATTCATCTCTCACTACCAGCTCCTCTGAGTCTGTCGGGAACATTCTACATCCTTATGGTGGGGGCCATTAGTTCAAAATAAGTGATCATATATTTAGAAAATAAGAAAAAAAGGTTAGATCGCGTAAATATTAATGTATCATCAAACCATCACCACCCCGACACAGTCAGTAAGCTTTGTCACCTAAACAAACGTGCCAATTAGTTACCACAGTACTCAAATTGCAAATGTTGTGGTTTTCCTTTCTAACACACTGGTGGGCTGAAGTAGTAACGAATTAGAACGTTTTTTTTAGGTGAAACAACCTTACTTATTTGCTGTGTCAGGTGGTGATAGGTCATCGATACTTTTATTTATGCAATCTAACCGAAAATAACTTGTATTATGCATAATATTGGTCGCGAAAGCCTACTTGCTAAAAAGAAAAGGTCACTCCAATTTAATCAGGGAATGACTGCTACTCCAAAATACATCTGTAATTGTTGTGCTTCCGTTTTTTTAATGTCCAGGTGAAGAAGCTTTGTTAGGGTTTATAGATGAAACAAGATTTGTCAGAAAGTTGTGTGGAAACATACCAATGTGCTTATAGCAAAACGATTCAAATAAGTGAATATTACCTGCTGTGACATGTCGGTCAGAAACACGGGCTCACAAAAAACACATGGAACAAAACATTCAGAAGTACGCAGACAAGCATGGAATAGCACTGGGAGGACAAAGACAAATTCGACAGAGAGATAAATAAAACGTTGACTGTTGAGCAATGTAAGTGAACTTTAGCAGGAAACACTGCGAGATGATGGCCGATGAATAAACCAAATTATAAGCTAATTTCATTTTACCAGGTAAGGCTCACTGAGCTATATCACTCTTTTCCAGAAGCGACCTGGCCATCACAAATGATAGCTCAACGAAGTGGTTTATCACGTGGTAATTTATACCCGGCTGAATACTCTCTAAACACATATTTCTAAATGTGAAGGGGAAAACCGGTGGATCCTAAGAAATATCCAAGGGTTCGGATCGAACCCACGACCTCCTTCATACCAGGCGAGGCAGCTAACATCTCGCCACCCTGCTGCCACCGTGGATGAAACTGGTTCAGAATCGATGGGAGGCAAAGGAGGGAATTTAACATGTAGGCTTTCGCGACCAATAATATTCATAATAAATGTTTTTTGCATTAGATCGCGTAAGTATAAAGGTGTCGTAACCCTCCACCACCCAACATAACCAGAAAGGGCTGTCACGTAAACAAAACGGGCCAATTAGTTACTACTTCAGCCCACTAGTGTGTTGGAGAGTAAATCCACAACATTTACAATAAAAGGAGGGAATGTTCCCACAATATTGGCGACCATGGAGGTACAGCGCTGTGGTTGACTCGTGTACAGGAGGCGACATACATTTCACTATCACAGGACTATGAGTGACAGTGATGTGGGGAGGCTTTCATCCATCTGTGAATACAACATGGCTGTTGATGAGGATGACGACGATCATGATAACGATGGGAGATGCTAGGAATTTTAATGGAAGAAGTTCAGAATAGAATGTGGCAGGAAAGTCTTGCTGATGTATTAAGGGAGAGAAGGTTGTAATGGGGGCAGCATGTGTGTGTGCATGGTGGAGGAAGACAGATTGCCTTGAATGGTGTTGCAGTGGTGCTCAGAGGTCAGCCAGTCAGTCTATTTTGGGCAAGATCCATTGAGCCAAAACTATCAATGGCGACCCAGACAAAATGGTATGTGGCCAAGGAGAAGATCTGAAGCCAAATAGCGACAACTTCTCATATAGAACATATGTGATGATGATAATGCATCATTTTATTACATATCTTTGAACGAATAAAACATTACAAAGATTCAACTATGAAACTATCCTCGAGTAATACTATATTTTCATATTCGTGATACAACACTACTCACGTGACATGCCAATTGTATATGCTTCCTGGCAATGGCTAAGAGTGCAAACTAACACTGCATGTTTTTTGATCTTTTGCTAACTCTCTGACTTCTCAGGAACCCCATTCCCCACTCATCCCATCAATAAAAAAACACTTTGGGTGAAAGTTACCGCAGAAACGCCGTTGCTCCTTCTCCTCTGCTGCCCACAACGGCACCACTGGCAGCCTCTGAAAAACTCTCCATGGAAACAACCCTTGTTTTATGATCAGAGGAAACAAGAAGATGCTCGGTGTAGTCGGCACTTTGCTTTGCTCATCATTTAGTTTTTTTGTATTTTTTTAATGCTTTGCTTTATGTAACACCCCCCCCCCCTTTTAAACAACCCCCTTTATCCTCTTTGGTTTTATTCGGTCAAGTCACGTAGGTAATAAAAAAAGTAGAAAAAAAAAGAAAAACAACTAACAACAAACACAGTGAAGACAGTTGCTGAAATATGTCAAAGAGATAGCTCTAACACGGGTTTATATAGCTGAGGAGGGTGGGGGGGGGGGGAACGAGGGCAGGTTGAGTATGGGGGCAGGGCGTGGGCTGGGGGAGCCAATCCCAAAGCTGGGCATACAGCTCATGTCCCACGGGTGAGGGGGAAGCGGGGGAGAGTGGACTCGAACAAAAGTGCTACACGATTAGGAAAGCTGAACCTCAAATTTCCTAGTGATGTGCAAGGCTGAGATTAAAAGACTGGTGATGTGGATTTGAATATAAACTGTAAGACAGCAGGGTTTAACTTGGTTAATAACATTCTTCCAATGATTGCTCAATTTGAATCCATCTTCTCGGTTGAAGTTATGTCTATGTTTGTATATCTGGATGGCCTCATGGACAAACCTTTGGTGGTATTCATACGGCTTGCAGAGCACCTTGGTCTCGGAAAAGATAATATCATGGGAGCCTACAGCATTATAGCAATGATCAGCAACGGCGGAGGAATTCGTCCTGCCGTGTTTCAGATCTCAGAAACATGACGTTTCGTTTCGCCAATGTAACAATCACCACAGATGCAACTTAGTTTGTAAACACCAGGGTATTGCAAGTCAGGAATGACATTTTCACAGATGGGATTAGATACCGGATTTTGTGTACTGTACTGAATCGGACCTAGATCTTGTGTTTGTTTAAGATTTTGGAAATCTTTTTGGTAACGCCTGCTA